>NW_024090924.1:0-24889 GCF_014356525.2 Nilaparvata lugens
TAATCCAATTGAAGTTGAAAATTCTCGCCAGAGTTCTCATTTTTATTCATTCAAGAATCATAAAAAATACAGATGGAACAAAACTTCACATTCAAAATACACCCAACTTCTTGTTGGCTGAACCGAGATGCAAGATGGCTGAACCGACAAGCGCGCGACCTAGCGGGAAGAATCGTACCTAAGTTTGTTTCATCC
The DNA here is from genome assembly GCF_014356525.2 of Nilaparvata lugens. Classification (NCBI taxonomy): domain Eukaryota; kingdom Metazoa; phylum Arthropoda; class Insecta; order Hemiptera; family Delphacidae; genus Nilaparvata; species Nilaparvata lugens. The sequence continues at coordinate 196 of NW_024090924.1, forward strand.
AGCTAAAAATTACTGAAACACGATTCAGAAATTTAGACTTATGCTCAAATTAACGAGAAAAATGCTCAAAGTAACTGAAAATATTTATAAAATAACATAGACAACAGAGAAATTTTATTGTAGTATTGTTATGTTTTTTATTATTTTTATTTATATGAATATCGAACGGTAATCATTAACCTCAAAATTCGAATTTTATAATGTATATTTGCTACTTTTCTCATTTCTTGGAGTTGAATAATAATTATCAATAGAAAATAACTTATTTATTATTTCATGATGAGAATTCGTAAATGATGATTATTTAATTATGAGTTAGATGAACATTATTCTTGTTTTGGATTTCTAGATTGGGATTTTATCATAAAAATGTAGCATTGAAATGATTCTTATCTAAATCTAACCACAGTCATTTTTACCAACTTATTTTTGTTTTCGTGCACTAATCCTCCATATAACCCACCAACTATTTTGTGTTGCCATGTTGCAAATCTGGAGTGCAGAAAATTTTTTTCCCGCACTAGAGCGGAAAAGTGAATCTTTGCGTTCTGTAATCAGTGCAGGAATCGTCACTTTTCAAGGTAACTGTAGGAAAAAAAACAGGCTTATAGCCCTTACTATTCCACTTATTATTACTAACGGGTGTTTCAAAAATGACGCACATGGAAGTTTGAGAATATGAATTTATCACATTAAGTTATTAGAGTAATTACAAGTTGTGCTGTATTAAATTATTACCTTCATTATATTCAAATTACCTTTAAAACTTCACAATAGATGTTCAAAACGGCTTCCTCCACTAGTAATGCAGGTTCAAACACGTTTCATAACATTTGCAGCCACTTTTCGTAGTTGTTGTAACTTTTCGTAGTGTTTACTCAGAAATGATTTTAATCTTACTTTCAATATTAGCCTTCAATTTGTCAAGTGTATGAGGATTGTTATTAAAAACCTTACTTTTTAATTCCCCCAAAGAAAAAGTCAGCTGGAGTAAGATCTGGGGATCTTGGCGGCAACAATCCTTTTGATATCACACGATGGTCAAAACATTCTCGTAACATATTCATCGTTTCAGCAGAAGTATGGCATGTTGCATTATTCTGTTGAAACCAACAATCTCGATCGGATAATTCTAACAACGCTATAAATTGTTCAATAAGGTTGCGATACACAACACCATATATTCGGCTTTCACTCGTTCGTGAGATTTATATACGAAATAACTTTCAATAATACACACGTTCATCCTTGGAAAAAAACATAGTTGAACATACACAGCCACTACAAATTACAATGATACTAACAAGCGGGGGCGCGACAGTTGACACCGACGACATTCGAGGCCTACGACCGTAGAGGACAGTTTTACAGTCCTCTACGGTCGTAGGCCTCGACTGTCGGGAGTGTACAAAAATTAGAGTGGCCTCAACTGTCGCCTAACGCAGGCGACATTTGAGGTCACTTTTTCAGGAGTCCTCTACCGTCGCTGGCCTCGAATGTCGCTGGTCTCGACTGTCGGGCCTGTACAAAAATTAGAGACTCGCTTGCAGCAGGCGACAGTTGAGGACACATCCTACTGCGATTCCAGACAAAATACATTTTATAATGGTTATAACTTATACATATGATGTTATCAACATATGAAAGTAATCATGTGATTAATTCCATAAGCAACATCGTTAATGAAACAATGAACAATTTTGTTTTTATGAGAAAAGCTCAATGTATATATAGATCAAGAAAATGTGAAATGTGAATGTGTGAAATTGATAAAAGTTATTAATTTGTAACAGGATATTGATTTGTAGAATAATATCCGACATCTATCATGAACTGAGAATTTGACATCAAAGTATCAAAAAGGTATTTACGAGTTTGAAAATTTCGTTTTTTTTTATGATGAAGCAACTAAAGTTTATTTACAGTTGTAAAGTTGCAATACTTATTCATAATATGGAAGGAATAATGGGATATATTCAATTGCTGGTGAATCCATACAAATTAAATGATAATATTCTTTTGGTGCTGTCTACCATTCTGGAGAGCCTAGCGCAAGCGACAGTTGAGCCTCTTTTTCAGGAGTCCTCTACGGTCGCAGGTCTCGACTGTCGGGAGTGTACAGAAATTAGAGTGGTCTCAACTGTCGCCTAACGCAGGCGACATTTGAGGCCACTTTTTCAGGAGTCCTCCACCGTCGCTGGCCTCGAATGTCGCCGGTGTCTACCGTCGCTGGTCTCGACTGTCGCTGGTCTCTTCTGTCGTTTGCCTTGTTTGACATCGACCCCTAACAAGCACTAGTAAATGTAAAATGGCGCATGCCGGTTCAACAATGAGTACGGTAGTGCCAACTGTTATTTGGGGGAACAAAATATTCCCTATACAGAAAATATATTCCCTCAAACTTCGATGTGCGTCCTTTTTGAAACACCAGTTAGATATTTATTTTGTATTACTATCAGCCCACAAATAATGAGTCTGGTGTTGAGTAATAACTTCAAATCAAAATCAAATCAATTTATTACCATTCTTTTTTTTCACAAACTAGTGAAACAAAAACATTATTATGTTATAACTAATTATAATCTAAACTAATTTAAAAAACAATATTCAACGAATGTTTTCTTTTATTTTAATATTGAAATAATGGCTCTCCCAGAAAAGCTAATGCTTGAGCTCTGGAAGAGAGTTCAAAAATGTTAAAGTAATTAGGATGGATGTCTAAGACAATTTAATTAGTACCGAAAAAGAAACAATATGCAATATAAACACTAGAATATAAATGAATGTACAATATAACAATGTAAGCACTAGAACAAAAACCAATTCAATCTTCTGAAATCTCAAGTCCAAAGTAAACTTTTCTACATACCCACTCTCTTATTCATAATTAAACACTTAGTAATTCTATTTAGAATGAATTTTTCAGGTAGACAATTCATTATTCTATGGCAATAGAAGGACAATTGTGTTTGCAAGATGTAAGTCTAGAATAGGTTATTGTAGTATTGAAAACTTTGGACGTATTAGATATGGTGTATTAACGAGTATTGAATTTGTCTTTGTTTATTAATATGCAAACAAATATAAATATAAATATTTATACATAAATATATTCATATTTGAATACAATATAGTAGAATTGAAGAAATTGAAGGACATGAAGAAAAAGTTCCAAAAGTACGCTATCTTTCACATTTATCAATACTTCCAACTTCAGATTAATTTCTTATTTTTCAGAGATTTTGTTGTTGTTGTTGTAGCAGCTTCGGGAACCCTGTTGTTTCACTCCTTCTCCGTCTCAAGGACCAGGAAGCGGGCCACCCCACAGGGATCAGTCTAGAAGCTGGCAGCTGTCAATAGCTTAGAGGAGCAGCTGAAAAGATGCTCCGTGCTGTGGGATCCGCTGCCACAGTCGGGACATGCATCACGCACACCATCAGTAATTATGGACATGTAAGTGTCCAGAATCACAGAATAGCCCCGATCTCAGTTGAGCAAGGATGGTGCGGGTCCTTTTTTCAAAGATTTTGATTCTATTCTTTGATTTCAATAGAAATGGTACCAAAAATAGTACCGCATCAAATAATTAAATGAAATTGTACTTATCACATTATTAATAGAGGATTAATCATTTTATAATCGAAAAAATCTGGTGTGGTACACTCACACAACTTTTCTTGCCCATTGAACTGTAAGCCTCATTCTTAAAGGAGAATAATTTAGGGGAATAACATAATGACGATTGGCGGCAACATATTTGAAACTACGATCAGACTACTGTATATGTGTATATATGATATTGTTTTCAGAGTACTTTTTTTGTATAAATTGTGAAATTCGATGATTTTTTAAAAGTTGTCAAAACAGCTGTTCTACAGATGAAATATCATGACTAAGTTATGTGTTCTTTTTATAAACACTGCTCTACCTACCTACCTCATGCACGAGAAGGAGGTTACAAAGTCCATTTCTCAAGGATGGGGTGGGCCCCCCATTAGTTTCTCAGGAAGGAGACTCATGCTAGTTGATAGAGCTGATAAATAACTATACAGGGTACGAATTTGAAAAATCGGTCAATTTTTTTAAGAAAATCGTGAAAAACATGGTTTTTTAGTAATTATCCGCCATTTTTTCTCAAGAATTACGGAGCTCCTGCAATTTTCCCAGAATTGAGACTCATGTCAGTTGATAGGGCTTATAAATAGCTATCCATGGTATAATTTGAAGAAAATCGTTAGAGCCGTTTTCGAGAAAACGTGAAAAAACATGGTTTTTTAGTAATTATCCGCCATTTTTTCCGCCATCTTGAATTGAACTTTATTGAATTTCTTATTGTCGGATCTTATGTATAAGACCTTAAGTTTAAAATTTCAAGTCAATCGGTTAATTAGGAATGGAGTTATCGTGTTTCACAGACATACACACATACACACACACCACACACACACACACACAAACCACACACACACACAACACACACACACACACAGAACAACACCCAAAAATCATGTTTTTGGACTCAGGGGACCTTGAAACGTATAGAAAACTTGAAATTGGGCTACCTTAATTTTTTTTGGAAAGCAATACTTTCCTTACCTATGGTAGTAGGGCAAGGAAAGTAAAAAACACCAACTAAATAATTACTTTGATATTGCACTTCAATGGCGTTACTTACATGCCTGAGAAACGTATCACCCAGACAGCTTTTATGGGGCGTGTCCCAGTCCACATGCCTCTCGAGGTCTTCTAGGAAGTCGGACTGGAATTCTAATAATTGTTCTAAATTACCAAATATAGTTGCGATCTGTTCGTCACTAAACATATCGTTTCGCCTTCTACATTCAGTCAGGTAACCCTGCAAAAGATGAATAAATAGAAGTTTGATAAGTTGAAAATATTTCCTCCAAAAATATCAACATTACGTAGATTACAATTAAATAAAGTAGAACCTATTAAATTTTAATGAAAATTTATTATTTATTTATTTACAATGCAGATGACACTAATGTAATAACATTGAAAGATAATAGTTATTTGTATATCTAGAGTGAAAAGTGCTGTTTTTTCTCCCTGAGGGAAAAGTTTGAAGCCCGAGGCGAAGCCGAGGGCAACAATTTTCCTGAGGGAGAAAACATTTTTCACTCGTGATATACACAACATTTTTCCTCCACCTACATTTTTATAAAAACTGCAAAATAAAATAATTTTTAAAAAAGTATGTGACCAACAATGTGTTACAACATAATCTAAAAAGTAACAGAAACAGCTGGCTTGTAATCACAGTTCTCCTCCGACAGCACTATCTGTCGGCTAAAGTTGTAACAACAATGACAGCTACAACTACAGCTATGATGAAGTTCCCGTTTCAAATTTGATTAGTTAATAAGTAATATTCGTTGGCTGTATTTTGAATAACACGGATTAAAAAAAAAAAATATACATTTTTTCTAGTATAGTGATATGAAGTTTGTAATAATAATTTCAGCATACAAACATAAATTTTATATATTATCGATCAAATGTCTGGTTGAGATATTGAATTTAGTTGGTTTAATGACTACTCTATATGCTTCCTCATCTGAGCTTAGACCTTCTGACCTATTTCAAATGTACGTTTTTAAAATAGAGATGCTTTCCATGTTATTTAAATGGAGTCACTTTTACTCCCTAGGAGTTTTTTCTGTTTTTTAGTACCGAGAGCAAAAAAGTGACACTTTAGTATCATGTTTCAGGGAGTAAAGTAAGTACTTTTGACAGTAGGTGGAGGAAAAATAATAAGATAGTCCTTGTGCTATTTTTCTTCCAAATTTATAGGTGAAAAAGTCCGAAATAAGGACTAAATCTCTTACTATGTATAATTTTTACAATATGTATGAACTGTTAGTGGGGCTACTTTTATTTATCAGGAAATTAAAATCTAAGTATCCTGTAAAAGGCATTAATATGTTGAAACATGTTGTGAATGAAAGTTTTTAAAAAAAGATACTTTTTTAAAAAGTAAAAAAAGATTTTCAGTTGCCTGATGTATGAATATATATTTGATCCAGTTTCATTGCTATAAAATATTATTTATTCACTTTATTCATTTATTGTATGAAACACTATAGTGTGGTCCACGTTATAATGGCAGTGTACAATACTGTTGCTGTCCTTTTCTATCTTACAACAAAACAGATAGCGCTATCTCTCTCTAGCTTTGCATGTTGTCAGTTTGCCAGAATATTTTATTCTTACTTTTGACAGTGACTGTACAAAAGTAGACTAACAATCTCAGCCGCCATTTTTTTTCTTCATTCTATCAAAATACTTTGGTACACAAGTCGTATAATTGATTTAAAATGTATTTTTGAAACAATGAAATAATATTTAGACATTACCGTATGAGAAACACAAATAAAATACCTGAAATGACATTTTAAAGTTGATAACTAACCATCCTAGACTTTATCCATGCTTCAGTTAGCCTACACGTTTAGGGTAGACCTACTCGTACCGGTATAAATAATAATTGAAAGATTATTTCAGAATTATTTCCAATTAAATTACTTATTTTAAAAAGGGTTTCTATTTTCTATAATTTTTGGAAGAAATTGGAATAGTATACCTACCAAATAACTTAATTTCTGTTGTTTTGAAATTCAGATTGGTGTATCACAGCTTTTTAAATTAGCCGCCATTTCAGGTTTGTATAACAATAAAAATCTGATCTCAGTTATGGAAGCAAATTTTTTAATCAAATTATGAAAAAATATATTTTTCTTGATTAATTTGACATTAAATTGATAATTTTAAAGGAAATGATAATTATTATTAGATCACATTTAATGGGATGAATGAGTAACACTGTGTACACTCAGTGGCAAAATGGAAAGACTTGGCAACGTTTTTCTCCTATCTTTCTTCACTGCCATTATAACGTGGACCTCACTATATAATCATGACATAGGAGGTAAACTAGGCTGACCAGTACTATTTCTCTCCAAAAATTTTGATAAAATGTTGTCCAAAGGTTAAGGTTATGGAATTAATTACACACGGCTTCATTTCGAAATTTTATTAATTGTGATTTAATTGTATATTTTTTATGCACTAAATGAATTTGAATTTCTTCTTCTTATGGCGCTACTTCTCCATTACAAAAGATGTAATATCTTAGTGATGCGACATACCTCTGCCACATCACGCAGTACTTTGACGAAATCACGCTCGGTATTGATGAGTTCGCGGACCACTCTGGACCTGACCTGGTCGTTGGAGAGCAGCGAGATGCTGGTGCGGCGTCGCAGCTGTTTGCTGCCTCCCGACGCTATTGCCGCCAAACAGTCCTCCACCGTGTCCTCCTGGCTAACTCGCAACTGCAATCACAAACACAGACATCAACAGTCGAATTGTACCAAATCAAATAATTTCATTTCTCAAAATATACAAAACAATACAGAATGTCTTCACTTAAATTCAGTAGTATGCGAAGGATTCACCCATTTCCAAGAGAATAACATATTTTAGGGCACAATCTACGTTTAACGCTAAACCACGATTACTTGTAGATATGGTTACATTGATCATAATGTGTTTCATACGGGGTTTAAACGAACAGCTGACATCTCTCCGTTCAATGCCCGTAAACATATAAACATATAAATGTTCAGATACCCGGGTTAAACAGAGAAATGTCAGCTGTTCGTTTAAACTCCCAATGGAGCAAATTATGATAAATGAAACCATATCTACAAGTAAACGTAGTTTAGCGTTAAACGTAGATGGTGAAAATTGGCCCTTAATCAAAAGTCTGAATACGGGTCATAGCTGAAATTAAATCTATATATACCTGAAACGTAGGTCTCCATATAAGGGCCAAGCCACACGAAGCGTTTTTCAGACGGGCCAAATGGCTGAGTAGCTGTAGGCTAGTAGTCGCCTTCTAGTGATGACGTCACATAACGGCCATATGACCTTGTATAGAGACGGCAATGGTTCTACCCGCTGACCATTCAGCTATGACCAGTATAATTCAGATTCTAGATTGAGAGCCATATGCACCATCTACATAGCACTGCCGTCTCTATACAAGGCCATATGGCTGTTATGTGACGTCATCACTAGAAGGCGACTACTAGCCTACAGCTACTCAACCATTTGGCCTTGTATAGAGACGGCAATGGTAGAACCTGATATTTATAGAATGTTTTGATTCTACAGTTATGAATCTTCATACTTGAAAAAAATTATATTCTAGAGACAACAAAATGTTGGAAGAGTAAGTTGTTTAGCTGATAAAGTCAACAGCTTGGGATTTCACCTCTGACTTCCGATTCAAAAGCGGCGAAACGCCGACTAAGCAACCCCTCCTATCTGAATGACGTGTTTTCAAACGACTGGGTAGGGTAGGGAGCTCTCCGATTGACTGATTATCAGATGATTCCCGAACGCAATCAGCCAATTGGAGAGCTTCCTGCCCTGCCGACTCGTCTGAAAAACGCTTCGTGTGGCTTGGCCCTTATATGGAGACCTACGTTTCAGGTATATATAGATTTCATGTCCTTTGAAATGTTCAAGTTTTATAGTCTAGTACTATACTACGATTCGGTTTGATGATTGATATATTATCATATGATTCGGTTTTATCATCAAACCTTTCAAAACTTCAATCAATTTTAAGGTACACAAACTTATCTTTCAACTTTCAAAGTATTGTTGGTTTTTCCGAGTGAAAATGTGTAATGTGAGAGTGATAAATAAAAAAACTAGAATTATTCACCGTAATTATAATTGGAAGTTCCAAAACAAGAATAAAGTATTTTTACCTCACAAAAAAAATTTTCCTCTTAATACTGTAATAGTATTATAATACAAGTTCTTGAAATTATTCATTTATTCATCCCTCATTACAAAATTACTTATCATTAAAATTAAATTAAAAGGGGAAAACAGATAAGAAAAAATATTAATAAAATAACGGAATTTACCCTGACAAAAGCGGAAGGAAACCATCCGACGGTGTCATTGCGTGCCCCCCACCACCAGTCCCTGTCCAGGGTGTCGAGCACCTCGATGACGTCACCCGCTCTGAATGCCAACTCCTCCGTCTCCATGGCAACGTGGTCCCAAACTGCCTCTGCCAGGATCACTACCTCCTCGTCCATCGCCTGTTTCAAACAAAAATTATCAATTCAATTTGAAAAAAAAAGATTGAAATAGGTTTCAACTCAATTCAATTAATTTAATCAATAACAATGCATATCAATACACAACATGATTATAATTTTGAGTCATAGAACCCTTATAGATTATAGAATACTGCTAAATGATGGTGACATTCACTTTATCAAGATTTCAGTTGATCAAGAGCCAGCCAGTATAGGCAACTTCAGTACGTCCAGTTTTCAGTTCGTCAACTTCCTGTTGCTTTCAGAAAGAATCCAGTGGATACAGTATCATATATTCGAATTATAGTGTGCAACACCCGAGGTGAGATTCACTTCATCAAGATTTCAGTTGATCAAAAGCCAGTCAGGGTAGGCAACTTCAGTACGTCCATCATTCCATACGTCAACTTTCTGTTGCTTTCAGAAAGTCTAGTAGATACAGTATCATATATTAGAATGATACTGTATCACAGCGTGCAACACATCAGCGACATTCACTTCAAGATTTCAGTTGATCAAGAGCCAGCCAGGGTAGGCGACTTCACTACGTCCAGTTTCAAGTTCTTCAAGTTCCTGTTGCTTTCAGAAAGTCTAGTGGACATATTTAACTCTAGCGCTCCAGGTGGAAGTTTTGTCAACTTTCACAAAATTCCTGATTCGGAATTTGTAAAGTAGGTATGTTTATAGAATGCTTGTAGTAACTTCAGCACAAGCAGGTAATGTTTTCTATTTCTCAATTATTCTTCTTTAGATTATTATGATAAAAAATAGTGTACGTTACTTGGACGTGAATGTCTTTTGTAGTGGTGGAATGCAATTTTAGTCTCGGTTAACGCCTCGACTAGGAACACCGTTCTCGCCTGCAAAAGGCCCCTTCCCGTTCATGTCACGTAAGATACTAATTTATGCACTACTATGTTCTACGCATTTGAAAAACTATTCGTTCACAGTTTATCAGCGAACTATTAAAATGTGACATTGCAATCGCAAGTCTTTGAAATCTATGAATAGTAAGTTTTAACTTTTACCAGCCTATCCTTTCAAAATTAAAGACTTTTTCATTTAGTATCATTGCACTGTAAACTGTTACAATTTCCATGTGACATTCTCATTTTCATTATGGTCCAAGAGAAAGTTTTCACTAATGTTATTTGGGGGAAAAGTGAATCAATCCTAAATTTGATAAATTATTATTAGATAAAATAAACTTGAAAGCATGATGCGTTGGAATAATAATAAAAATTGAAAAAAATTTACTTATTCTTCTATTTTTTTTTTATTTATTATTATGGCTTATATCGGCAGAGAGATCCTTTCGGATGTTCTACCTTGCCGTATTACCCAATGTCATTTCCTATCAACACTCAAGTTTATAGGTTACGTCTTGGGTTCTTCATGTTTTATCACTAAAAATTTGCACTTTGACTTCCTGAGTTTTTTATTTTATAAAGCTTGAAATCAAGAACACTATTTCTAAACACAAATTCACATCCTGAGTTTTATTTTATAAAGCTTAAAATCAAGAACACTATTTCTAAACACAAATTCACATTTAAAAAGCAAACAAATTTTGATGATAATATTTGATAAAGAAATTACCAGTTCGAAAGATTTCTTCCTTTCGCTGAGTGACGCAACTGATGATTCGGAATCAGAGAGCATTTCATCATCTGATGTCGCTCCTCTCTCATCTTCACTAAGAACTTGGTTTCTAGCTCCTGAAAAATGTAATAAATCTTATACAATTTCATGTGAATAAAACAAACTAGATAATCCTGTAGAGATTATCTTGTAGAGATTGGAAGTAGTGTTTACTATTCAATATTTACCATTTTGATACAATTTCATGTGAATAAAACAAACTAGATAATCCTGTAGATATTATCTTGTGGAGATTGGAAGTAGAGCTTCCAATTCAAGTGATACTGTACTATTTTATCTTCAAATTCAGAACTGCCTGCTTCAAATATACAACGCAATTTGAATCGGGAAAGGAAATTTGAATGAATCCAAAATTGACATTTTGGATGAATTTGAATTTGAGCTACTAACCTGAAGGTTTCCGTCGCATGAGCGGCGAGAGATCGTTGATGCCTAGTGGTTGACTGATACACCTCCTCATGCCAGTCGGTCGGATTCCAAAGCGTTTCGATCTGAAACAAAATCTTGAATGTTAAATCCAAGTTTCCATAACCTCAAAGCTTTCTTCTTCATATCATACTTTATTATTTAGTTGTTTTTATACATTCTACATTGACTGACAACTGTTTTTATCTCATTTTCCCACTAGTAACGGGTGATTTTTTTTAGAGAAATGTCAAATAAATGCAGTCTTTTAACTATGAAAACGCTTTATCTCTCACTAATACACTCCCATCTGGCCTATGGTCTATGCATTTGCGGAGCCGCGACCAAGAGCAATCTTGATAGAATTCTCATTCAACAGAAGAAAGCACTAAGAATAATGATGCATCTAAAAAGAAAGGACTCTGTTAAACTGGTTTTTTCGTAGCTTGGCATTCTTACAGTTTACGGGCAATATGTATTTGATGTTATCATGTATGTTAGGAATTACCCTGTAGAAGAACTACCATAGAGAAACAATAGCGTAAGTAGATATCCCATGGTGTAGGGCGTTTATGTCGCAACTTTTACTGTTATCTCAAGTCGATTATTGTCGATTTTTTCGGTTTTGGCCGGGTAAGAGTGTATGAACGGCACAGTATGAGAGATTACCAGCGTCATAGAGCTTCACGGCAAAGAACTACGTGGACCATCAGCTTGAGATAACAGTAAAAGTTGCGACATAAACGCCCTATACCATGGGATATCTACTTACGCTATTGTTTCTCTATGGAACTACGGAATGAGACTCATAGCTACTATACTAGATTTGGGAGGATAATGGAAAGAAACAGGTTAGAATTTTTCAAGAATAAAACGCACCACATGGGAAGGAAATACTTCATAATGCTGCCTTAAGAATTACAGGCAATAGAGAACATAAAAAAATGAGTATGAAGCTCGAGGAGTATTTAGTATCATTGTCTCAGTACTCCCTACAAGAGTTTACGGATCACACTGTAGGTTTATGATTGTTGTTTATCAATTTTGCTACTACTTTTTATATTATGTTTGTTTGTATTATATTGACGCTGTTCCTGATGTACGTGTACATGATGATGAATAAAGATTTTTACAATTCAATTCAAAGAGCTTCAAGTTGGCATTACTGTTCACGATGGCGACCGATTTAACAGTTGTTAGTGATTTATTCTCAGTTTTGTTTGGCAATTCATCATGAATAAACTCACACCTAAACAATTCTTGCAATTTTATTTCAAAAATGATGGTTCTAAGCGAAATACGTATCGCGCCTTACATCCATTTTATCGTCAAAAGTTGACATTACTGTTCACGATGGCGACCGATTTAACAGTTGTTAGTGATTTATTCTCAGTTTTGTTTGGCAATTCATCATGAATAAACTCACACCTGAACAATTCTTGCAATTCGTGCAATTTTATTTAAAAAATGATGGTTCTAAGCGGAATACGTATCGCGTCTTACATCCATTTTATCGTCGACAAAATCGTCCATCAGAGCAGTTGATTCGATTAATCATGCAACGTTTTCGTTCCACGTCTACTCTTATTGATAAAACCTCACATCCCCAGAGTCGCCGTACGGTGCGTACAGAACAAGTTACGTACTGACAAGTTACCATTTTGACAAGTCAAATGGGATTATTCCCGAAACATTGATGTAATAAACATTATGTAATGTTTATTATTGACCGAGCGAAGTGAGGTCTAAGATTCAAGTCGACGGTTTGGCATTTCTCTTAATGTTTAAATGTTTATATGTTGCGCATTTACGGCGAAACGCGGTAATAGATTTTCATGAAATTTAACAGGTATGTTCCTTTTTTAATTGCTCGTCGACGTATGTACAAGGTTTTTGGAAATTTTGCATTTCAAGGATAATATAAAAGGAAAAAGGAGCGTCCTTCAAACGCCAATATTAGAGTAAAAATCAGATTATAGAATAATTATTCATCATAAATCAGCTGACAAGTGATTACACAAATGTGTGGAGAAGCCAGTCTATTGCTGTATTTCCATAAGGTCTATAGTTTCAATCAGGTACTTGTGGATGAGAATACTGCGTGAGGTCCACTGTTCACAGAACTACTAGTTAATAAATAAATAAATAAAAGTTATTGCTACTGTGGAGCATAGCATTGAGGAAGCCCCGAATGTGTTCGAGCACAGGAGTTGAATATATCTCCATCCATTTTATGGAAGATTAGCAACTTTTTCATTCCTGAATTGAACAACCATGATGTCCAAGTGCTGTGCCTCCAACAAGACGAAGCATCATGACGCACAGCTCGTGCCACAATCGATTTATAATTAATCCATAATGAATCTTATACTGGATTGGATTAGGATAAATGTTTATTTTAAATTATCTATATCCATTATGTAGTGTTTCATTCTTGTGTTATAAATTAAAAAAAATTGTCATGGCTTCCTGAATTGGTCTTTTTAAGTTTGTCATTTGCTTGTGATTTTGTTACTTTGTCTTATCGTTTTCAAGTTTTGAGATGTGACCTGGTTTCCATAATGTTAGTTATTCTAGTGGTTTGAATAAGCTCTTTTTCTTTCTATTGACATGTTGCTGTACCTAGTTGTTCGAACTCACTGCCGGCGCACAAGTTTTCTTTGCCGTAGTGCCATTTTGTAAGTTACATATTTATTTTATCAATCTGTATTATTTTATGACAAATAAATGAATTTGAATTTGAAAAAAAAAATTATAATGTAAGGACTCACATGCTAGAATTTATTGAAAGAAACGTTGGTGAACGCCTGATTTCTCGTTTTGGACCTGTGAATTGACCTCCAAGATCTTGTGATTTAACACCGCTAGACCACTTTCTGTGGGGCTTTGTAAAGTCATTGGTCTATGCGGATAAGCCACAAACGCTTGACCATTTGGAAGACAACATTCGTCGTGTTCTTGCCGATATACGGCCACAAATGTTGGGAAAAGTGATAGAAAATTGGACGATTAGATTGGACTACTTCTGAGCCAGCCGTTGCGGTCATATGCCACAAATAATATCCAAAATATAAAGATAATAAGACTGAGGGTGATGCTCACATAAGCTCTTAGGCTTGTGCGTGGGTAAAGAGTGAGAGGGATGATGATGAGAAATGACAACTACGTTTCAGGTAGACAGGACCGACGGCTTATCGTCGCCTCCGAAAGACGGGGTGGCCGTATATCTATGTGATTGTGCTGTGGTCAAAAACTATTGCCCCGGTCGAGATTCGAACTCGGGTTCTCTTGATTATTAGACCTACTCCAACAAGCCATCCAAAAATATGCCATCCAAATGACACAAGATTATCTTTTAAAACAAAAATATATGTCAATCGAATAATCCATTCTTGTTTTATTGCATAAATTTAAAGTTCTATAACTCTAAAAAAAACACCCGTTGTTAGATTGCACCTTCAAGATCTAAGTAGAATCCAAAAGTCAAACATATTCAGCATCAACTGGAATCAATAAAAATACTCACGTCCTAACATTGAGATCCTGCGTGGAACTGTTACTGCTCTTCCGCGGGCTGAGGTTGGGCCTGATCTTGATGGGGGACGGGTGCTGAACATGCGCCGGTAACTGTTGCGCATCTCCAGTTGAACAGGCGTTGGCCGCCGAGATCGGAGTGCGTTCGTCGCACGTTGCGCGCCCCGTGTGCGCCACCCCGGCGCGTCACGGCGTGTGCGGCCAGATCGGCGCGCAGCTTGTCGATAAGGATCTGGTTGATGACGTCTGAGGTCGGTCGCGACGGTTTGCCCTCCGAGCCGGTTGTGCCTCGTCGTCTCACCTACAAACAAAAAATCAAACTCAATTAAAAAATATATATATTTATTTGCATCTGAAATAGAATAGAATAGAATACGTTAATCCGCCAATAAATACAATTTAATGTACATTAGGTGTCGTCAAGAATAAAATCCTACACATATTCATACACATATATTATCATCACACAAAATAAGTATTTACTACATCGACGGGCAAATTGAAAAATTCCTCTACATTATATAATGGGTTCTCTGTTAGCAGCTTTTTAACTTGAGTTTTAAAACGGGCTTGATTCATATTTCTCACACTAAAAGGCAGCTTATTGAATGCCTTGATTGATAATATTCTATAATGTCCTTGAAGTTTTTTAGCCTGACAAAAGGAACATTCAGATGACATGCTTGTCTGGTGAAATGCCCGTGTATCTCAGACCTACATTCAAGAACATCCAACTCGTCCCTGACCCTGACCAAGAGTTGCATGATGTACAGGCTGAACACAGTCATAGCCTCCAACGAGACAAATATTGGACGACAATGAGCGAGGTAGTCAGCATTGGCCATAAGCTACTACTTTTTTCTGAAGAAGCAGCACCCTACTAGTATTGGCTGCTCCACCCCATAGGATAAGCCCATATTGAATTAAACTCTGGAAAAACCCGAAGTAGGACGTCCTCAAATATTGCTGAGGAACAAGAGTTCTCAGACGTCTTATAAGAAAAACCACTCTACTGAGCCGACCACATGACTAATCAATGTGGCATGTCCATGTTAATTTTGTATCTAGAATAATACCAAGTAGCTTAGCTGAAGTGATTTCATCTTTTATATTTTTCAAATTAACAGGCAGCTTATTGAATGCATTGATTGATAATATTCTATAATGTCCTTGAAGTTTTTTTAGCCTGACAAAAGGAATTCAGATTACATGCTTGTCTGGTGAATGTCCGTGTATCTCAGACCTCCATTCAAGACATCCAACTCGTCCCTGACCCTGACCAGAGTTTGCATGACGTACAGCTGACACAGTCATAACCTCCAACGAGACAAATATTGGACGACAATGACGGGTATTCAGCATTGGCCATAAGGCTTACTACTTTTTCTGAAGAAGCAGCACCCTACTGTATGGCTGCTCATATTGAATTAAACCTGGAATATCCGAAGTATGAGTTTTCTCAATATTGCTGAGAACAAGAGGTCTAATACCGTCCTTATAGAAAACCCACTCTACTGAGCCGCCCCATAACCAGTCAATGTGGCATGTCCATGTTAATTTCGTATCTAGAATAATACCAAGTAGCTTAGCTGAAGTGATTTTTCATCTTTTATATTTTTCAAATGCGTATTTCCAGGAGTTGTTAGAGTACGGCAGGGCAAGAAGCTCTCCAATTGGCTGACTGGGTTTTGAGGCCTGATAACCGCCCAATATGGTCTGGCCCAAGCAACTCATAAAGCTTTTTAAAGCAGTTCCTAGACGGTTAATTTGTTAGGTTTATTTATAGTTTTAAGTAACAGATGTGACTCTATTTTGGCAATAAATAGAATCAAGGTTATTCCATTCTTCGAGCGTCAGCGATTTTAATTGCAGTAAATGTACAATCCATCTGACACTCGAAATAGTTCATGTGGTCCTTGGTTAATATTATTGTACGATATCGTTTACGGAAATGCGCCACCAACTCCCAGCAGCCGACTCTTTCAAAACCACTTTCGAGGGGATTGGTGACGGCGTCAACTGATCTTCTGAAAGAGGAGCTTGGCTGACGGGGAGCTTGGTGTCGTGAGCGAGCGAGGACTTGGTTTTCGTCTAGGTCCCGACACATTGACTGTCGGGAAACTCTTGACGCCTAGTGCGCAAAGTGAGTACTTTGCGACTCCAGATGTGCAGCATGACAACGCAAAATAGTTAGTAGTTATATGGAGCACCAGTGCAGCAAAATCAAAATGAAGTTGGTAACAGTGACTGCTGTGGCTGCTATAGTGACAGAGGTGCAACGAAGCCACACGCGCTAATTATTAAGTAGATATTATAACCAAGGACAACGACAGCACAGCCGCACCCCACCCACAGCACACACCACACAGCTGCCCCCCGCCATTCAAACACTACTACATTATTCAGGCAATTTTACCCATAATTACCCACTTTTCATATTCAATGGTACTGTAGGAAAAATTAATGTGAAATACGTGCGCAAAGTTCGTTTGCTGCACTCAAGAAACCATTCCGCCCTCGCCTACGGCTCGGGCGTAAACGTTTCTTTCGATGCAGCAAACTGTCACTTTGCGCACTAGTTGCACAAATAACTATTTATTTTATTTTTTGCAAAGAAATTGCTGGGAGAGCTAGGAGAGGTGGGCGGGAGTGTAACAATCTCTGACAATCTTTGATGATTCAAGAGCATGGATGTTAGTAAGATAACCTCTTGATTTTTTCTTCCTTTTTTATTCTTACAATACCTATGTAGTGCGGAAGATTTGAATGAAGAGCATGAACACTAGATGAAAGTTTATTTAATGAGAGATTTAATACTTACAGCGGGCGGACTATCAATGTCATCGTCACACAAGTGGTCGGTATCGTGCGACTCAGAACTATCACCAGTTGTCCGTCCCACCATCTGAAAAAAACAACGAAATACATATTAGAAAAAGATGATAATATGATCATTTTACACCGTTTCGACTGTTTGACTTAGTTGAAGAAATGCAACCAAAACACGAAACACTTATAGTCCAGTCAATATAGAAATTGGCCGTTTTTATGTGTGTACTCCGCAACACGCAAAAGGAGTGGGACACTTTATTTGCAAATCAATTCAATCGAATTGCTGCTGCCTTCGACATGTACTCTTCTATCACATAACCTCTTTTTCTAGTCGAATTGTATCTACTCTAGAAATTGGCCATTTTTTGTGCATTGGAATATGGGCTTCAGTACACTCAACAATACATTTCCCATTTTTCGACCGAATTTGACTTATGATGCATGATTTTGGACCGCCTTGACGAGCCGAGAAGAATGAAGTGTAGTAAGATGGAATCTGACCATTGTGTCGAAAGTTATAAGTGTTTGAAATTTTGATCCTTGAGGTGTCCTTAAGCGCGCCTCTCCACTAGGAAATACTGAAATGAAGTGCATATATCGGGTGATTCTCATAGAACATAATCTTATGAACTTATGTCATTGTGCGAAATATCAATGTGAAGACTATGTAGTTGGTGATGATGGTTGAAGCTGAAAATTAGGTGTTTTTCACAATACAAGGAGCATTGTTGTCAGGTGTACCTGGAAATCTATATGAGATAGAGTGCTCTACCTGATCTCAGATTGTAGAGCACAAATTGAATTATACATCTAAATGGTAACAATCGGGAGATATTGTTGATCAAAAACTAAAATTTATCAAAATTGATTTTTCTCTTCAAATTTTACTCATTTTTGAAAAATCATAACTCAGTACTCATTGGGGATAGAGAGTTTCGAATGATCTCATTTTATTCAGAATGTCATATTCTAGAAAAAAGCAGGAGCAAATTTTTCTGTCCGATTACGGGATTTGGCAGAAATAGCTGAAAACTGGAAAATGAGCCGAAAATACGAGGTTTTTGGGCCACTCTGTATCTAGCACAAGGAAATTTTGCATGAAGAAATTGGTTCTGGACTTCTCTTATGTACCCCAATAATACATTAAAAAATCAGAACTACTATATAAATTGCATGCACCAATGTATATAGTGACTGGACTATTATACTTGCAAAGCAACTTGAATAGACTTCTTTTTGAGGTGAAATGAAATAGATGTTGACCTTCCCATTGGATTAGATTATCCCAACATAATTGTGTGGAGCTAGATAGATAGATAGATAATGTCTTTTATTTTCACTTAATAACATTAAAAAAGTGATGTGGGCAAAGTTGAGGCAAAAGCTGTGGTTCATCAAGATTTTGAAGAGGAAAATATTGGATAGAGAGTATTGAGACTGAGCCTGTTTTGTTCCTCTCCCAATAATCTCTAAGTTTTGTTAATTGCACAATAATTGAATGAAGTTAATACATTTAATTTACCTCAATTTGAATGCCACTGTCACCACTATTGCACTTTGCCTCCCTTGCTGCCTTCTTGCCTTTCTTTCTCTCTTTACTCGATCTCCAAATCAATGGTCCAAACCTGCAAATAATATTTGGTAGAAACTCATGAATAAATAATATATTGTTCCTCATACACTATTTGGAATAGGTGATATAATGCAACATTTTACATTAGTTGGTATTAATGAGTTGATTCTTAGTCCATTATTAGCTTTGACAGTAAGGTTGCCTCCTCGGTTGCAAACATAGAAAAAAGAGTCTACTGATCTTTGAATTTTTATCCATTTCTAAAGAATTAATACTGGTAAAGCACTCTTTGATCTTGGCTGCTCGGCATATAATCAATGGGCAATTTACATCAAGGAAACTTCTTGTGTTAATCTCTAAAAATGTTTTCAGAGCATTTTCCCCTCCAGAGCATTTTTACCTCTGGTACTATCAAATATAACAAGACAAATTGAATTTAATTTATTTCACAGGTATTGAAACGAATTCATTCACCTAATGATGGCTTATACGTGGTTTTACCAGTAAGCATGTACATGGTTAACAGTGAACCATGCTGTATACATGGTTTCAACAGTAAACTATGATTTTGTGGAGGTAACAAATTTCTACAACACTTCTTAATATTTTTCTACAACAGAAAATGTGATGGCTCCTCTCAAAATTACGGATTGAATCAAAATATTACGTTAACTTTGCTCATTATAACTTCAAACCACTAATCAAAGATTATATATTATATAGCTTCATGATGGTGCGGAGTCCCTTATGTGGAAGTCCCATTCAACCATGGGTACCGTGGAACCTCGATATGGTACACCCCGGTATAGAGTAGTACATTATTCTGCAGTCCCTGGAAACTTTTATACAGGGTGATTCTTAATTATGGTAAAATAATTTAATACGTGATAGTGGAGGTAAAAATAAGAAAAAAGTTCTTATAAAATAATATATATCCATAAACGCTTCATTAGCGAGCTATACAGGGTGAAAGATTCGCCCGGAATTCAGTTCCTCTAGTGAAATACACCGATGCTGAATTGTTTGGGGACTAGTTTTTGAAAAACTTATGCTGGATTCATATGGAAAAATATCTGAAAAATTGAATTAAACTAGTCTGGAAGCTGTAGTGTGAGTAGTTTTTGAGAAAAAAGTTGAAATATGCAAAAAATCTAAGTAGAAAAACACAGACTTCTACGTTTGATGCCCAATAACTTTAATGACCAGTAAACAAATAATTTTTCGCTATAAAAATTGTAGAGAATTTAATTCTGAAAAGAATTATGTAAGCTGTGTAAACTAAATTTAAATAAAAGTTGAATAAAATGTATTCTTATGTAGTACATTACACCACAAAAACTTGCTCTACTATCACATATTAAATTATTCTACCATAATTAAGAATCAGCCTGTATAGCAGATATCTCTATATAGCAGAAATGTCTACGGTATATAGCACACCTGGTTTTAGTACAAACCTCTTAATAATACATGTTATGAGCGGTCCCTTGAGGTGTTCTATATCGAGGTTCCACTGAATATATGATTTAAGCCGTCAATGGACCTTACGACAGATATAGTTCAGCCCGGACCGACATCTGTATCTTATCATATTTTTATAGTTAATTATTATGTGTATAATTGATAATTGTATACCTTGAATCAATAAATGAATTAATTATTTATGTTTAGATAGGATGAAACTGATTTCACCAGAATAAAAATTGAGACCTGAACTTCTCCGAAGTATCATCCTTGTTGACTAGAGGTGCGGGGGCTGCAGGGGCGGTGCCGAGAGGCGGGGTGGGGGTGGGCGACTCCCGGGAGGGCAGATCTGACTCGTCTTCGTCACCATCTTTACTGCCCCCGAAGCCCTTTCGGTAGAAGCGCAACGAAAAACTTTTCCTGAATTTTTGCAGAACACTTTCACTCGTTGATCCTGCAATAATTGTAATAGCAGAATAAAACAGATTGAAATAGAGAATAGATTAGTGAGATAAATACAGTAGTTCATGACTCTTGAATTAAAACAAATTTTTAATTTATGAGATCTATTGAGAACGTGGCATGTTGTGTTCAACACTCATTTTTATTATCTGTGATAATGTCAGATTTAAAATCTTATTTCAAAGTGCATCTATTATCTCATACAGAAAACAGTTCTACCAAGCATGGATGAGATTAATAAATTCAAGTAAAAAATTGTAAATTACGATTACAAAAAACAGGAAGAGGGAGAGTTTGATCTTGACCTTTATTATTTTATGTATAAAAAATTAATTAATCTTGGCAAGAACTTCTTAAATTTGAAGATATTCAATTATCCTCTAATAGCAAGATTTTCACAAGATTAAGCAGTGTTAGCATAGAGTCTTGAAGAAGATGTAATAATTCACCTTGAGATAATAGGAAATTGAACGGTTTAATGTGATATTAAATGCACGTAACTAGTCTCTAACAAGGTATGCAGCCTATTTATCAACCCTTGGATGGGATTAAGGATATACTGGGTGCGGCAGGAAGGGTGGATGTTTTTAGAACAGATAGTATTCTGATTTGGGTAGTCGGATTGGGCCAGCTGAAGTGAACATGTGTTCGGTAGATCATACCATTTTTTCTTGTCATTGTTTAATCGGCATCATGGATTCGTGGAATGTGCAACATCGTGTGTTTACTTACGACAGTTTTGTGCGTAATAATGAGTGTATCATTACAGTTCAGCGCGAGTTTCGTCGTCATTTCAATCTTGCAAGAAATGAAAATGAATCCACTCGTAACACCATTTACGTTGGTTAAAATCATTTCGTTCAGTAGGAACAGTAATGAATAAACGACCACCAGGGGCTCATCGCACTGTACGCACTCCACAAAATGTGGAAAGAGTTCGGCAAGCCATACTCCGTAGTCCTAATCGATCTGCTAGGAGACATTCTTCTGAACTGAACATCAGTGATCGGTCAGTAAGGCGTATTTTACATAAAGATCTAGGATTTCATCCCTACAAAATGGCCATGGTTCAACAATTGAATCCTGGCGATTATGTAAAGCGGCTGAATTTTGCTCGAGAAATGGAGGCCATATTTGACCAAAACATCATTTTGTTTACGACAGATGAAGCACATTTTCATTTGAATGGTACCGTTAATCAGCAGAACTATCGTTATTGGTCAGATGAAAATCCAAAATTAATGCATGAGAGACCATTACACAGTCCCAAGGTGACAGTTTGTTGTGCTGTGAGCAGTATATTTGTTATTGGTCCATACTTTTTTGAAGACGACAACGGGACCACTGTAACTGTAACCTCAGAACGTTATAGACAGATGTTCACTGAATTCTTCCTTCCTGAATTAAGAAGGAAACGTATTCCTATCCGGCAAGTATGGTTTCAGCAGGACGGGGCGACAGCTCACACAGCAAGAAATTCAATGGAAGCAATTCGGGCTGTTTTTCGTGGTCGCATCATTTCTCGGTTTGGTGACATTGATTGGCCTCCTCGTTCTCCAGACCTGTCCATGTGCGACTACTTCTTGTGGGGTTTCCTGAAGTCACGTGTTTACCAGCATAAACCACGTACACTTCAAGAACTAAAGGGAGCAATTCGTGAGGAAGTCGAACAAATTGGCAGGGCAATGTTAGAAAGAGTACAATCCAACTTCCGAGAGCGGCTTGTAAAGTGCATTGCTGAAAACGGCCGTCACCTGTCAGATATTGTTTTCAAACATTAATTTTCTAAAATTGTAAAATAATGTGAATATTGTTCTGTAAATAAATGTTTTTTTATGCATAGGTAACGACATATTACTTTTTTGAAAACCGTTCATCCTTTCTGCCGCACCTTGTATCTTATACAAAATCCATTATTAATTTAAATTATACTCTAGTTAATGCAACAACTGATGATAAATCATTTTCAAGTACAGCATAAGGCAAAGGTCTTTGCAGTAACTATTACCACAGACAGGAAAACAAGGCTTAAATCTGTGCTATTATTTAATGGTGTATTACGGCTTTTGTTGAAGAATAAAGTCCTCAAGGTGCATCAATTTAATTTAGCTCTTTGTTTTGGCAACTAAACTCTTAATATTTTTTGTTTAGAGTTACTTAAAATAAACATGCTTGGAACAAGCTAATATTGAAGTATTTACTCACAAAAGTTTTTCACTTTTCATCCAAGTTCAACAATATTTATAGTATTTATGAGAGCATTTATTTCAATTTTAGAAGCAGGGAACCAACCATAACTTGGCGTTTCATATGGGAAAAGTTTAGCAACAAATCTTTACAAGCGCTTGAAGTTTGCAAGGAATATCCATCCAGACATTACCTCATATTATTAAATACTAAGATATAATATAATACCATGTCATTTTTCTAATAGAATTATTGGTTATTTTCTAAAATCCCTGATATATTTTGGTACATACAGTCCTGTGTCAAGAATAATAATAGAACAGCAATATTCCAATAGTAATAGCATAGAGAAACAATAGCATAAGTAGATATCCCATGTCATAGGGCGTTTATGTCGCAAATTTTACTGTTATCTCGAAGCCGATAGTCCACGTAGTTCTTTCCCGTGAAGCTTTATGACGCTGGTAGTCTCTCATATTATGCCGTTCATACACTCTTACCCGGTCAAAACAGTAAAAATCGACAATAATCGATAGTAATCGGCTTGAGATAACAGTAAAAGTTGCGACATAAACGCCCTATACCATGGGATATCTACTTACGCGTTTGTTTCTCTATGGTAATAGATACTTGGAGTAATCTAATTACAAATTCTATTAGACTGTTCTAAGACTGAATCAAATCAAAATAAAAACAAATAAAATTTATTCACTCTACTTGGATTAAGATACTTAGATTAAGGTATTCTATTATTATTATTATTTTTTATTGCATCCCAAACATCCGAATAATCAGACTGAGGATAAGTCAAAAAGAGCAACCTAAAGGAGGTTCTTAACACATATCATAATACATTTATAAAATACTGTAATTATACAATAGTCACATCTTCTCCCTTCTCCTTCTTCTTCTCCTTCTTCTTCCCTTCTTCTTCTCTCCTTCTTCTTCCTCTTCTTAAGGGGGCGGGGAGGTGCGGCAGGAGCGGGGGAGGTGCGGGGAAGGTAGGATGGGTGCGGGGAGGGGGGAGGGGGGTAAAGTCGCAAAAAGTCTCGCAAATCCGCGTTACCCGTCTACTCACTCTCACACATTTAATAGAATTACAATACTCGCATCAATAAATACCATTTTTCACTCATTCACGTCTCAAAACACTATACTGTATAAGAAAAAGAAAATTCTTTCCAATAGCAATTCAGCCATTTATCTAGAAAGACTGAATCGCGTCGAGATAATAATGGGGGTAACAGAGTCTTGCAATATCTTGTTTTAGCGTGCCTATTCAAAAGTAGCGCTATTTGCAAATTTCTTGGTGTTATATTTGCTTAAAATTGGGGTTGAAGAGGAATGACGATGACTTGGTGAGGAAAGAAGTGATTGAGGAAGAAAAATTGAAGAGGAGTAGGAGGATTAGGAGGAGGAGGATAAGAAG
>NW_024090925.1:0-23624 GCF_014356525.2 Nilaparvata lugens
TTCTTCTTCTCCTTCTTCTTCCCTTCTTCTTCTCTCCTTCTTCTTCCTCTTCTTAAGGGGGCGGGGAGGTGCGGCAGGAGCGGGGGAGGTGCGGGGAAGGTAGGATGGGTGCGGGGAGGGGGGAGGGGGGTAAAGTCGCAAAAAGTCTCGCAAATCCGCGTTACCCGTCTACTCACTCTCACACATTTAATAGAATTACAATACTCGCATCAATAAATACCATTTTTCACTCATTCACGTCTCAAAACACTATACTGTATAAGAAAAAGAAAATTCTTTCCAATAGCAATTCAGCCATTTATCTAGAAAGACTGAATCGCGTCGAGATAATAATGGGGGTAACAGAGTCTTGCAATATCTTGTTTTAGCGTGCCTATTCAAAAGTAGCGCTATTTGCAAATTTCTTGGTGTTATATTTGCTTAAAATTGGGGTTGAAGAGGAATGACGATGACTTGGTGAGGAAAGAAGTGATTGAGGAAGAAAAATTGAAGAGGAGTAGGAGGATTAGGAGGAGGAGGATAATGAAGGGGAGTAAGAAAAAGAGAAGGAGATGATGTTGACGAGGAAGAGAGGTGATTGAGAAAGAGGAAGAGGAGGAGAATGAGTAGGAGGATGGTGGAGAGGAAGAGGAGGAAGAGTAAGAGGGTGGATGAGGATGAGGATAAGGATGAGGAAAGATGAGAGAGAACCTTGAATAAAGGAGATGAGAGGGAGAAGGAACGGGAGTAGAGAAGAATAGAAAGCTTCTGATGGCATTCAAATTCGCCACAGCCTTCACTTATTCAAGACATAAAAAGCATTTCCCATTTTCCGATTCCGCATTGGTGCCGAGGGTTGGTTTTCCGCTTTTCTCGCTTTTCCTCCATTTCCTCTCTTTTTAGGCTGTTCCGTTTTCGCGCATCGAATGACAGAAATGGTGAATTCACTCAGACAGCAATATCACAACCAAATATTCTTCACAGCAATATCACAACGAAAGAATAATTCTGTACTTGTTACCGTTTTTTTGTTATGTTCATTATCGGTTTGAACGAATTTTGATCTATTTTCACGTTTGAATCACCAATGACCATTTTCTAATAATTCTCGGATAAATGACTATATAAGTTCTGTATTATTCTCTATTGTTCTGTATTATTCCAGATTCAATAGAGCAGCATCAATGAATATCCTTTACTATTAAACGAGCAATTTCTGTTTATATGTTAGATGTTTAAGTTTAGATGTTTAGATGTTTAGATGTTAAATGTTAGATGTTCAGATTTCCCGATGTTTATAGTTCAGATGTTTAGATGTTTGCGATATTAGATGTTCAGATGTTCAGATGTTCAGATGGTCAGATGTTCAGTGTTCAATGTTCAATGTTCAGATGTTCAGATGTTCAGAATTTTCGATGTTCAGATGTTCAATGTTAGATGTTCAGATTCAGATGTTCAATGTTCAATGTTTTAGATGTTTAAATGTTTAGATGTTTATGTGTTTGTATTCCACCGGATCTCGAAAACGGCTCTAACGATTCTCACGAAATTCAGAACATAGTAGGTTTATAACATAGAAATTTGATTGCACTAGGTCTCATCTCTGGGAAAACTCACTGAAGGACATTAGAAGGCTAATTATTGTTCATCCTTGGAAAAACGTCTGATGATAATATTATTTCGTCGTCTGTTGATGATGGAAGTGTGGGACTGTGTCAAAATTATGACTCAGCTGTTGAACTTTTGTAATCATTCAATCAGGTACTTAGTGCCGGTTGCAAAAAAGCTGGGTTATTTTCAATTCTGATTAATTCCAGTAGATTCATCTTTTTGGAATGGTCTTCTCTGATTTGGTTCACGTAAAATTAATCAGGATTAAAATTTAACCGGTTTTTGTGCAACTGGGCCTTTGTGAGGAGAGTTTTTGCATTCCTCTGGGAATTAATCTCAATTAACCGTGATTTAATAGAAAATTCCTGTATGAGCTATGAATGTTACTATAATTTCCTCTTTCGTGATAATTTTCTATGCTTTCGTACTCCAGAGCGATGCTCGATCCCCGATATTAGTATTTAATTGGAATGAATAGTTGGAAAATTGTTTCATAATAATATACTGATTGATATTTCATACTCTTATTGAAGACAATATTAAGCTGCTTCCATTTAATATGGCTATTTACCACTACTCTACCTCCACATTAGCACAAAACGTTGAAAAAGGCCTGATCGAAAATAGTTATTGATGTGAGAAAAATTACCTTAGGATCATGAAAGACAAGAAAGCAGCTGAATTTGAAATATTCGTCTTGTTACAGGGGTAGGCATTAATACCTGTTCCGCCTTCAAATATTCTCCCACCTTTTCTTGGTCTGCCAATACTTCTCCTTCCTTCTGCTTGGATTCATCGAAAAAAAACATTTTAGAATCGAAATATTTTTACAATTATTGTAGTTTTGTATACTTTCAGAATATTTATCCAGTCGATAAACGTCTTCTAGTTTGTTGCTTAACCTTCCGGTAGTCGCGCCCTACTCAATCACACGAGCAGTCGCGTGTTGTATTTTGTACAACATCCAATTTTCTAAGTTTTATGTACTCTGTTTACTGTCAAAACATATTAATTAATTGTATAATTACCTTTTCCATCTTCTTGGATTATTTTACGCCTATGAACATTTGGATGATTACCATTTCATAGCCCAATAAGGTACATCAAGCAAAGCCATCAATTCTGTATTAATGGTTCGTTTACAATCCCCGTATACAGTCTCTGCATTAATTAATTATATTTCTATACTGTCAAAAACATAATTGGCATCGTTGTGGACCTAGAAAAGGATAGTACCACCGGCTTTGTCGAATGATAGACAATGGACAAGGATAGCGAAACCAAAGTTGATCAAATACTGTCATTATAAAGTGGACCTCACTATATGAACATTTGGATGATTACCATTTCATAGCCCAATATGGTACATCAAGCAAAGCCATCAATTCTGTATTAATGGTTCGTTTACAATCCCCGTATACAGTCTTTCCCTATCTTATGCCCTGTCGCGACTAAATGGCACCTAAAGACTGAACCATTGCTCGGTTGATACTGCAACTCAGTGGAGTGATGGAGGAAAAGTTTTGGAATGCATTATAGGTGACTCATTCACTGACACCACCCCATTCAATAGTTCTGTGCATCAAAAAAACTGACACTGTTGCACTTTTTACAACAGCGCGACTTTCAGAAGGTTAATATAGTGAGGTTCACGTTATAATGGCAGTAGATAAAGATAGGAGAACGGCGATGCCGATTCTCTGCATTGATTAATCAATTATATTTCTATACTGTCCAAAACATAATTGGCATCGGAGTCGACCTAGAAAAGGATAGTACCACCGGCTTTGTCGAATGATAGACAAGGATAGCAAAACGAAAGTTGATCAAATACTGTCATTATAACGTGGACCTCACTATAGTTTTATTTATTTATTTATTTATTTATTTATTTGTGGACAGAATAACAAATCATATGAATATGATTAGGTAGGAACAACAAGCTTTGCCCAAATCTATTCCATTCCCAAATTTTGATAAATTAATAAATGTCCAAAAAATAGGTTATGTTTATACTGTAAAACGTTCAAGTTCAATTTTCGTCCAAAAATATATATAAGCTAAACATTTTGAATTTAGAGAAATTAAAACACCAAACTATATTTAAATATAACACTCAATTATCACTATATTATAGTATGTTTTATTGTAAGCTATCTATCAGCGTATAAGACTGTATCCCATACCACATGAATAAAGTAATTCTATCAATCAATAAATGATTCTGAATACTTCTCATAACTCATAACAAGTAAAGCTGACTAAATATTCATAAATGTCACCCACATCCATGTTTCAAAGCTTAACCGGGGTCAAAGGTTAGCACCATCATACACTGTTGACCTACAACGTAAACTTCAGTTTCCCTAACAGTTCGCAGACACCGGTCAGAATTTAAACAGCCCTATTACAGACCCGCCATTAGCCCGGATTCGAAATTTCCTCGAGACTGGGTCAGCCGTGAATGGGTTCTTGCGAGAAAATAAATTCGAATAATGGTTGAGTCTTAAGTGCCGACTCTGATTTCACAAGATAGTGTTAATGGACAGCGATAACATCTCAATTGTTTCTGGTATTTGCGTTGGGGAGCCAACAGGGATATTTTCAGCTTTTAAATTTTACGTTGCTAGGAATTTTGAATGGAATCGAAGGGTTCTGTCGGATTATTATGAAGTCGATCGTCATGAGATTAATTCAATTCTATGCTCCACAAAACGATTGGTTATTGGGACTGGTGAGTGGTGCTCTACCCATTTTCAATATAAAATTGAAACTAGTATTTTCCAATTTTTCAAAATAACACAACTTCCACAAACGTACCACAGGCTCCAGCCCAAAACGGTACACCAAGTAGAATATTAAAAAAAGTTTTATTTATTTAATTATTCGGGAAAACACAACTCTCAGTGAATTACTGCATCAGGCTGAAACCCAAAACGGTTCCAATCCAATTGGATATGTGATTAAATTAAACATTAAGTGTCGAAGCTGTATATTATTTAGTTTGAAGAATTTAGTTACAAGTGAGAGGAATCAGTGATTGGATATAACCCTTCACGTTTAGTATAAGGGATCTATTCAGTAGGGAATTTTATACAGCTGAATAGATTTCAAAAATGTGATTTTAATAGCTCATACTTTTAGCTACTGCTGATAAATTGTAACTTTAGAATCGATAAAATATATTATGAAATAGATTCTATTCCATAGAATCCACCTCACATTTAAGGTGGAATGCGGAATCGGGAAAAAAATGTAATCAAATAGATTTGAAAAGACACAAATATTGTCAAATCCTACCGTTGTATTTGCTATAAAAATAAAACCAAATAAAACGGTAGAATTTGACAACATAGTTATGTATTTCAATGTAAATTGAATGTATTTGCAGTTTCTATAAAAAAAGTAGATGGAGGAAAAAATGTTGTGTACTTCACGAGCGAAAAATACTTTTTCTCCCTCAGGATAATTGCTGCCCTCGGCTTTGCCTCGGGCTTCAAACTTTTTCCCACAGGGAGAAAAAGTCGTACTTTCCACTCTAGATATACAAATAACTATTCTTGAACTGTTGTATTGTAATCTTCGAAACCCGTAACTTCTAAATATATAGAGTTGATGAAAATCATGAAAACATTTAAATATTCTCCATTGATCGAGAATAATTTGACTAGGGAATCCTATTTGAATCAAAGATTACTCTGTTGCTTGAAAATCTTTGACCCTCATATGAATCTAAATTCATTTCTTTAAATGCAAGCAACAGAGTAATCTTTGATTTCAAATAGGATTCCCTAGTCAAATTATTCTTGATCAATGGAGAAATATTTAAATGTTTTCATGATTTTCATCAACTCTATATATTTAGAAGTTACGGGTTTCGAAGATTACAATACAACAGTTCAAGAATAGTTATTTGTATATCTAGAGTGGAAAGTACGACTTTTTCTCCTGTGGGGAAAAGTTTGAAGCCCGAGGCAAAGCCGAGGGCAGCAATTATCCTGAGGGAGAAAAAGTATTTTTTCGCTCGTGAAGTACACAACATTTTTCCTCCATCTACTTTTTTTATAGAAACTGCAAATACAATCATTTTAATAACTTAGGTATGGGGACAATGTTTCCTAACAACATAACCTAAAATCTAAAACCTAAAAACCGGTTGTCTGATTGGCACTGCCGATTGCGCTATCTATCGGCTAAAGTTGTAACAATTATATCAGCTGAGCGGCTACCAAAAATGGCTGACTCCAGATACCGTTTCAAATTTGAATTGCAGATCAAAATATTTGTTGGCTGGTATTTTGAATAGAATAAAATATTTTTAAAATTGTATAAATTTTCATCGTCTACTAATATTAAGAATATAATATCATAGGTCTACAAACATATATTCATGAGTTGATCAAATTTCTTGTAGTGGTATTGAATTCAGTTGACTCAATGACAGACACCTCTATTACGCTTTCTCATCTGAGCTTAGACCTTCTAACCTATTACAATGTGAGTTTTGAAATAGAGATGCTTCCCATGTTATTTAAATGGAGTCACTTTTCCTCTCTAGGGAGTTTTTCTGTTTTTTACTACCGAGGGCGAAAAAGTGACACTTTAGTATAATGTTTCAGGGAGTAAAGTAAGTCCTTTAGACAGTAGGTGGAGGAAAAATATTTTTGTTCCACTGGCGCGCCAGCTTCCCCCTCTACCGCGTGGCACCCCTTCCCCATAAGTTGCACCAGCCGACAGGCACTGTGTAAACAGCAAAAGTTGCCCGAATTGTTCCAGTAGCTGGCAACGTGTAAACAGGGTACCCGCTTAAAGCTGGCATGCTAGTCGCCGATTGTCAGTGACCTTCCAGTCAATATCCAAACTGGCATTCCAGCCACTGGCATCGGGTAAATCAGCCTTTACAAACTTCCCTCTGCTAGCACCACCTGGTTCGTGAGTTAAATTATTTCACCAACGCTGTTTCCTTTACCCAAGCACAAGCGAAAAGCTCACGAGGGCATCATGAGCAATAATCATTGAACAAGAGTTACATTCAAACAATTAATAATAAATTGGAGTATCATGAATCAGCCTGATGTTGAGCTAAGAAGAAAATTTTGTAGATAATAAAAATGTATGTAAAGCTCGAGAAAAGACAAATGAAAACATACAGTTTAATAAAGGATGTCTAGCCAAGAAAATCATTCCAAATTATGTTCAAGTTACAAAAAAAAACTTTATTAATTTTAAAGGGTACTATAATCCTATTTTATAAATACAAGAAAGTAGCCGGGAATTCATTCATTTTAAAAAAAAACTATGTGAATACATAGAATTGTTGAATATCATCGTCTTTTCAACATCTTTGAATTATTTTCGAACGTTGAGCTTTGTTGAGTATTTGTTGAAGAGTAGCCTGACCCTGAAACACTCCTGATACAACAGATGTGGCATAGTAAAATCAACCAAACTTTTAGCAATCAAGCCAGGTCTTTGTACAGAAATTTACATACAATTCATTTCAACCGCGTTTGTTAGAACAAGAATAGCGACCGTATTACCACTTAGCGTCCTACGGAAACATAAGAGCTACGAAAAACCCTACTGTCTACATTTGAAAGAGAGAACACTTGAGGAAGAGGAGAAAGAGAGAATAGTGATGAAGAGTGTAAGAGAGAAAATGTTAGAGTGAAGAATGAAGATGGAACAATGATTGGGTTGAGGTGAGAAGTCAGTTAGTCAGTGAGGGAAAGGGATAATACATATAAAGTATTCAGAGAGAAAGAAAACAAGAAGAGGAAGAAGAGTAGGAAGAAGAAGATATAGAATGAGAAGAAACAGTAGAAGATGGAGAAGAATAAGAGAAGAAAGTAGGAGAAGAAGAAGAAGAAGAAGAAGAAGAAGAAGAAGAAGAAGAAGAAGAAGAAGAAGAAGAAGAAATAGAAGAAGAAGAGAAGAAGAAGAGGAGAAGAAGAAGAAGAAGGAGAAGAAAAAGAAGAAGGAGAAGAAAAAGAAAAAGAAGAAGAAGAAGAAGAAGAAGAAGAAGAAGAAGAAGAAGAAGAAGAAGAAGAAGAAGAAGAAGAAGAAGAAGAAGAAGAAGAAGAAGAAGAAGAAGAAGAAGAAGAAGAAGAAGAAGTATAAGAAGAAGTATAAGAAGAAGAAGAAGTATAAGAAGAAGTAAAGTGGAAGAGAAAAATAAGAATATAGAGAGCTAGTGAGAAGGTGAGAGAGACAGAAAGAGAGAAAGAGAGTGAAGGAAGAGAGAGTAAAATAGGAGAAGTTGAGAGCTGCTACTTAGAATGTGTACTCGTTAGCAAGGGTGAACTGCAATGTCGTCAATCACATTAGGATCACTGAACATCAAACGAATCCAAAAGCAGGTGCGAGAGAGAAGAAGAACGGGTAAGAGAAGGAGAGTGGGGAGTGAAAGAAGAAAATTTGTTGAGAATCGACCTGGGTGGAGAGAAAGTAGTGATCATTTCTTTGTAATTGAGAATTCTAATTATTAAGAGAGTATTCAATAATGCATTGATCATCCATTAATAGTTATTTGTGCAACTAGTGCACAAAGTGACAGTTTGCTGCACCGAAAGAAACGTTTACGCACGAGCCGTAGGCGAGGGCGGAATGGTTTCTTGAGTGCAGCAGAAGAACTTTGCGCACGTATTTCACATTGAATTTCTCCTACAGTTACCATTGAATATGAAAAGTGGTTGATTAAGGGTAAAATGATGGCTGAAATCCATCAAATGTCTGTATAATTTTGTTATTATTAAGAACTTTAATTTATTTTAAACTTGATAATCCAATTGAAAATTAATAATAGATAATTTATAAAAATTGAAAATTAAATTAATCCAATTAATTTGAAAATTTGACTAATTTTGAGTAAATCTTAATTTCTAAATAATTTTTCAACCAATCAATTTATGAATGAAAAAAAAACATTTCAAATAAAGAATAAGTAATATTCAAAATGTATAATTTATTGAGTTCTCATTTTTATTTATTTGAAAATCAGAAAAAATATAGATAGAACAAATTCACATTCAAAATATACGCCAACAATGTCAACAACTGATTGGGATGACTGCAAGATAATATGCAAAGTATTAAGAGTATGCAAAGTAATACTTTGCGCACTAGAGAGGAAAAGTGATTCTTTGCGTTCTGTAATCAGTGCAGGAATGGTCACTTTTCAAGGCAACTGTAGGAAAAATAATATTCTGTGTTTTTTAGTTTATCAGAGATTGACAATGGTGTAATAACCAAAACCGGTCTTTCTAATTATCAATAAATCAGTGGTTTTTTGACAATTTCTTAGTCTTTTTCATTCAATATGAATAATTACCACAATATCAACTTCTCAACTACACAAAAAAAAGAAACCTTTGGAAGCCAATCGCGCTTGGGACCAAGAAAAATAATTTACAAATACCTTATTTGGGGTTTTGCGGATGATCTTGCAATAATGGCAGACTCGGGCGAAGTTGCAATAAAACAAATAGAAACTTTGAAAGAATGTGCAGAAGAAGTTGGCTTACAAATATCCTTCGGAAAACCAGTGTTCACAATCACAAACCTAGAAGTTACCAGACTATAAACTAAATATGGAACAAATCAACAGGGTTCCAGGTTTTAAATATTTAGGAGAGGTTATTTCGGAGAGATTATCACAGCAGGATAGAATAAAGAAAGCTCGTAAAGGCCTAGGGCTGGTGCAATCCATTTACAATAAAAAATGCTTGTCTCTTCACACTAATATTAGACATTATAATACAGTAATAAAGTCATCAATGCTATATGCCAGTGAGACCCTAAATCTCAACAGGAAAGCTGATCTAGAAAATTTGAAGAAAGAAGAAAGGGAAATAATTAGAAAAATTCTAGGTCCGAGATTAACTATGGTTATAGATTACAGAAAAATAGCACAGTTGAGCAACATTCAAATATTGTAACAGTCATGAGAAAAAGACGTCTAAAATTCTATGGTCATATTATGAGGCTCCCTGACCATAGAATCACAAAAAAAAATAGTAAAATATGTAGCTTCGCTTGCCTATGGAGGAGAATGGATTAGGAATGTTAAGAAAGATCTAGTTTTGGCAGGAATTACTGATGATGAAATTAAAATTAGAATTAATTTCAAAACAAAAGTGAACAAATGGAAATTTATTCCAGAGATAAAAGCACCAAGAGTTAGCACAAGATGGAGTGAAGAAAGAAAAGCCGCATTTTCTCAGAGAATGAAAAGTTGGTGGACGAACAAGAAAACCGCCAAGTCTAATAAAAATCGATGATCATGATTTTACTCAGCGTCTCCCACTTCGGGAGCTCTACGACTAATGATAATAATAATAATAATAATAATAATAATAATAATAATAATAATAATAATATAATGTTGATGTTATATTACAAAAATTTGGTGTGGCGCACTCACACAACTTTCCTTGCTGTTATGAAAATTAATCACCTGACGCTAGTGTTCCCGCGCATACTAGTTTACTATTCAAAGATCTGTTCCAGTTGGTGACAGGGCAATAACGCTGGATACACACGAGATCTGCTATCTCTTCATAGTGAATGATTCAAAAGAATCAACAATTGCCAACAGTTTGCAATTGAATAATCACATTTTCTCTCAAATTTCAAGCTTATTTTCAATTTTAGGTGAAAATGTTACTAAACATTAATTGAAGAGATTTTCATGCTCAATCTTTTCCACTCGAAATTTTTCATTCAAATCATATCTGAGACCTGATAATTGGAAATCTAAAATCAAACTTTGCATAGATGGGGCGGTGCTCTTGAAATTTTTACAGATATGGGACTTGTGGCAGTCGATAGAACTTATCAATGACTTCTTTAGGTATGAATTTGATCAAAATCGTTGGAGCCGTTTTCGAGAAAATCGCGAAAAACCCTGTTTTTCACAACATTTTCATCATTTTAGCAGCCATCTTGAATTGCATTTGATCGAAATTGTTCTTGTCGGATCCTTATAGTATAAGGACCTCAAGTTCCAAATTTCAAGTCATTCCGTTGATTGGGAGATGCGATATCGTGTACACAGACGCAGATACACTCATACACACACACACACCACACACACACACACACACACACACACACACACACAACACACACACACACACACACACTTTTTTGGACTCAGGGGACCTTGAAACGTATAGAAATTTGGAAATTGGGGTACCTTAATTTTTTTGGGAAAGCAATACTTTCCTTACCTATGGTAATAGGGCAAGGAAAGTAAAAAAACGTTATGTCTGTCAATGTTTTGAAAGGAGAAAGGTTTGGTTAAGAGTTTCTTCTAAATTCCAATATGCTGGTACCTATTATTAAAAATGTTTTCAATTCTGATAATTTAATAAGTATTTATTAATTTTAAAAATTTATATGCAATCACAGAGATTGTAACTGATCCTACAAAAACGTTAACGTAAACGTTAAGTCAATTATACTATTCAGAGTATTCAGAGTGAAGGTCTCTTCAGACCTGGCAAATGAAATTAAATAAATCAATCAATCAATATAAGACAAGCGCCCGATCATCCTTTGAACATACAGCGAACCTCTAGCAAACCCTTGCGTAACATCTCGCGTAACGTTCATGATCGGAGAGTGTTCGAAGCGCGTATATCTGTGTGCACCTTTACGCGCTCTGTTCGCAGTTCTGCTCATGCTCGACCTCCGATCATCTTACGATCTGCTCGTGTAACATTCGTTAGCCGAGCCGAGCGTAAGTCTGTACGCACTTCAATGTACAAGCTAGTGGATAAATAATAAGAGCTACGGTATACAAGAGCAGAGAAAACTCCTATACGATTGTATAGAATTTTCTAAAATTGTTTTCATTCCAATAACTGACTATCACTTTGTTGGTTACGAAGCTTGTGTTCTAATTAGATTCTGTTACTGCACTTTTTACCAAATTTTATTCAAGTGAGATACCAATATCGATTCCAATAGGAGTGCAGAGAAGAGAAATAAAACAAGAGCACATGAGAACGTACTGAAAAATGGCGAGAAAATTGAACAACTGTTGTCGAAACAACGACTTTTTGTCCGAGTAGTTTTTTGTGAGATGGAGAATTGCACAAATTGCACTCTCCGAACAAATGGAGAGTAAAAATACCCATTCTCCTATCTATATTGTGAAAGATACTTCATTTTCCACAGTAGAGAACTGTATAGAATATGTATAGAAAATAATAGTGTGTGGGGAGCGCTTGTACTGGGAATGAAGCTAGAAATTGTGTTTCGCATAAATTATTTTGATCATTCACTTGAAAAGAGGAATATACTATGGAATGTGTAGGAAGATATCGAGGAATATGAAATATACAGACTGTGCCCGTTGTCTAGCATCTACTCCCGATCATTTTATATTGTAATCGTAATTTGTGTCAGCTGAGCCTTTAGTGTTTACGAGTTTGTGTTTCTTGAATAGTTCCAAATTTTCTTAACCCTAGTACCAAGTGGTTGCATGAGACATAGAAGACCAGGTGGGGTCGTTTCCGACCCAGTCCCCAATTATTATTTTTCCCTCACAAAATTTCATTTGAATTCGAATGAAAATATTATTCATTTGAACATTCATATATTTAAAAGGGGAAAAACACTTGAATGATTAAAAACTTTTTATAATATGAGTACAAAATTCCAGCTTTCCAGTGGTTCTAAATCTACATCAGAGTGTGGTTAAACCACGAACAAGCTTGCTGGTATTTACAAAATAAAAAACTAAATCTGCATAAAAAAGGCATACAAATACGTAAATACATGCCTAGATAGGATAGAAATAATCCGTTATAATTTATAAACTAGTTATATTCTCTCTGGGAACCTCATAAGGTGTTTCTATGCATCTATTCAGATTTCATATCTATCTGTAAGTTGAAATTTCATTTCTATCATTACCCACGATTAAGTATATACAAGCTAAAAGTGTGTAATAACTATTCCACTCAACGAGAATGCAAATTGAATAGTGTAATTCAAACAATAAACATCGAAATAAGTTGTACAAGAAAGACCATGTGGGGTCTGAAGCGACCCCGTTCTTGACACCTCACATTTCAATTGGTGATAATAAAAAAGTTTACTTATCACGAACCTAAGCTCTGGTCTGTGCCTGGAGAAATACTGAAGGAAAGGTTACATGGAAGGGGGTGGCCTTTTCCCCACCAACATGCCCACAAACCTATAAGCAATGGTGCCTGGGGTCGGATACGACCCAACGTGGTACTAGGAGGGTTTAAATATTATTCGTTAGAAGTGGTAATTGAGTGAAATATTTCTGATTAATTTATCAATTTAAGCCATCTGAATTCAAAATTTATAGTTTTAGTGTTTATTTTGAACCAAAATTTTATAAAAATTGTACACGTGAAATTCTAACCTTATCTTGGAGTTTGTCACCTATGAATTTGGAAGGAAAATAGCACAAGGACTACCTTATTATCTTCTCTTTCAATGTTATTACATTAGTGTCATTTGCATTGTGAATAAATAAAATAAATAGTAAATAAATTTTTGATTGTAAATGAAATGAATAAGTAAACAAATAAAAATGAGACCGGAGTAAGACTTGAGTGATGGGAATTAGAAAAATGGAGAGATAGAGAGATTGATTGATCGATTATATGCCTTTATTGGGGCTGAGTTTAGATTCCAAGTCCTCTCTGCAACACAACCCTGAGAGAGAGAGAGAGAGAGAGAGAGTGAGGCTAGGGAGAAAGAAGAAAAATAAAAGAAGATATAAGAGGGTGAGGGTGTGAAGAGGTGAGGAGGAACATTGTTATGACAGAAGAATTGAATTGAATAGAATTGAATGATTGCTCTTATTTTGGAGCGGAGTTCTTTGCCACATAACACTCTAGATTCAATACAAGTATTGAATAATAATTTAATAATTGCCATTTTTGGATTATTACCCAATTCTTGTACTGAAACTGAAAAGTTATGTGACAGAGTGGTCCTAGAGTTGTGAGAGGAAGAATTAAGAGAGGAAGAGTTGAGAGAGGAAGAATTAAGAGAGGAAGGGTTGAGAGAGGAAGATTTGAGAGAGAAAGAGTTGAGAGTGGAAGAGTTGACAGAGAAAGAGTTGAGAGAGAGAAAGTTTTGAGAGAGGAAAAGTTGAGAGGGAAAGTGTTGGG
The DNA here is from genome assembly GCF_014356525.2 of Nilaparvata lugens. Lineage (NCBI taxonomy): Eukaryota > Metazoa > Arthropoda > Insecta > Hemiptera > Delphacidae > Nilaparvata > Nilaparvata lugens. The sequence continues at coordinate 13,752 of NW_024090925.1, forward strand.
AGAGGGAGAGTTGGAGAGAGGAAGATTTGAGAGAGAAAGAGCAGAGAGTGGAAGAGTTGACAGAGAAAGAGTTGAGAGAGAAAGTATTGAGAGAGGAAAGGTTGAGAGGGAAAGGGTTGAGAGAGAAACAGTTGAGAGAGGGTGAGTTGAGAGAGGAAGATTTGAGAGGAAAACCAAGAATTGAGAGACAGAGAGAGAGACTAGAAGGAAGGAGGACCGATAAGGAGAGAAAATACAGAGGAGATAAAGAGGCTAACATATTCTCTATATTATTCAATTCATTTATTTCAGGAACCCACCTAAAGCACTGTTAATTCCAATTACTCATCATTTCACAAGCCTAGAGCTCATATGGGCATCACACTCAGCAGAACAGAAAAATGTGAAAATGAAGAAAGATATTTTCATATGATGAACAACAAGAAACTAATTACATGATCAACATATTTATGGAAAAAACGAAGAAGGAGAAGCTGGTGGTATGAAGAGAGATGGAATATTTCTATGATGAAGAACAAGAAACTAATAACATGATCAACATATGAAAAAAGACGTTGAAGGAGAAGCAGAGAGAAGTCAGAGGGGGGGGGGGACGTGAGCAAGGAGAACTTGGGTTGAAGTAGGTGGGTAGTGAGGGGGGGCGATAAATGAGGAGGAAGGGTAGTAGGATAGTCCACAGAGTAAGTCCGTTGACTAGGTTTAATTAAACGGAACCGAGAGGCGATTGAAATTCAGTCGTTTTTATCACAATCGGTTTGTTCATTTCTACGCACTCACACTCTCATTCACACACACTTACACATGAATATACTCTCACATACTCACACACACGTACAAAAACTCCAACCAACCCCCACACACACACAAACACCAAAGTGTGACGTATGCATATTTCATGTACGCCTCTCCCAAACTCCCTCGGAGTTGTTTAAATTACGTTTTTTCCGCGCTACAAAAAACTGCTAACTGCTTGAGTGTGAGTACCATTCTATTATTTATGGAAAAGTTATGATAAAAATTCGAATTCCACGTCCAAACCAGATTCAGTTTTTGATTCGAATTATTTGTGTTTTTATGGATCGGTTAGAGCATAAGAAAAACATTGATTTATTGCATAACAATTGGATAATATTATGGGTGCTGTTGCTTCGAAATAAGGTCATACTAGAATCGGAATAGATGATATATTATTCCAACTGTCTGTGCTCTATTTTATTTTCAATATCGGGACACCGAGCTTCGCTCGTTATTTATTTATTGATAAACATAACACAATTTTTAAAAATGATTGGGGAAGGACAAACAGGCACAGCCCAAAACTGTTTCTCCCCCGAATTTTGATTTATACACTAAAAATGTGCCAAAAAGTAGGTTATGTTTCATACACTTGAATTCAGGTCCAATTTTCAGTAAAAATATTTAAAAACAGAAATGTTCTAATTTAGATTGTTTACAAACCGAATTGAATAACAAAATAACACTCACTAATCACTTAAAACTGTAAAATAATGATCAACTTTGAATATTATGATATACTCTAATTCAAGCTGAGTTAAAACTTAGGTTATAACCAAAATGTTAATAACTTAATCCTTATAGATTCTATTAGATTGAACATAACTAATCATTCACATGATGAACATATGTGTTTGTCAAGTTCCGTTCAATCTAATAGAATCTATAAGGATTAAGTTATTAACATTTTGTTAATAACTTTGGTGTAAACGCAGCTTCAGAGTGATAAACCATGTCATGTCATCAAATCAGATTATTTTGATAGAATTTTTAGATTTCTCGCGAGTTACGGTAAGCTGATTGAATGATTACACAGCTGATCTCCCACACAGGCACACGCATCTTCTGTTATCGACAGATCATCTGTTCTTCCAAGGATGAATTATCCTTTCAATGTCCATCAGCGAGTTTTCCCAGGGATGAGACATAGTGCAATCGAATTCTTATATCATAAAACTACTATGTTCCAAATTTCGTGAGAATCGTTAGAGCCGTTTTCGAGATCCGTTGAACATGAATAACCAGATACAGAAATAGCCAGATTTGGAAATTACCAGATATAAAAATAACCAGTTATAAAAATATAAAAATAACTAAGTATAAAAATATAAACTGACATACAGAAATCGCTCGCTTAAAATAATAGGATATTCACATTTGTATTGTATTCCATTCATTTATAATACAAATTCAATGAGACTCAATAGAGTTGTTTTTTTCGGTTCAGATATAAAAATATAAACAGACATACAGGAATTGCTTGCTTAATATAAAAGGATATTCACATTTGTATTGTATTCCATTCATTAATAATACAAATTCAATGAGACTCAATAAAGAGTTGCTCTTTTCAGTTCTCAATCTAATTGAAGTCAACATTTTGTTTGGATATTTCCTGACTCAGAATTTGATTGATTGATTGATTGAGTACTTTATTTATGTAGATTACAATATATACTGGCTTATACACTTATATAAAATGACTTACAATACAGAAAAATTATAGATGAATTTACATAATATAGACTAAGAAAATAGTTATTGAACTGTATATGATACGGAAGGAGCAATTTGTAATATTTAATGATAATATTGTTATGCATCTACATAAATTGGCGGAGATTTGGACATATCAATGTCCATTCTTCGGAAAGAATATTCAAGATATACTTCTCACCAACTCTCTACCAAAACCTTTCGGCTCCAAACCTTTAACCTTTGAAAGAGAAGCAACATAATCTACTTTTTTGAACTTCTATCAAAACTTGGAAAGGGAACAATTTTGGGCTAAGCCTGTTGGTCCGTTTTCGATAATATAATATTTGATTTGTGTATCATGAAAAATGTAAATAAATAGATGAATGAATATTCTTATAACCACTTTTACTAATTTGTTTAAACAGTTTTGATGCTAGCTTTGTTTATTACATCATTATAAATCTATAGTAGAGTGGAAGCTCGAACATTGACGAGGAGCAGAATATTATATTATTATAGTATGGATGTAGATCTTCGTTTGGCCATCAGCTGATGACCAATGAAAGTTTAGCTCCACTACCATTGGCCGAGACAAGAACACAAGTATTAAACAAGCTACGATTCTCACAGAACACATGTTAACGATTCTCGTGACCATAATATGGTCACGAGAATCGTTAACAATTATATGGAATTATATGGAATACCTGGGCGTGTCTTGCCTCGGCCCAATGAATGTAGAGCTCAACCTCCATTGATCAACAATAAATGACCATTGATAGTTTAACCTTGATTAATTCCACGAGAACCAATCAGAGGAAAACGTCTTTTCAAAAACGTCTTCTCTGATTGATTCTCGTAAAGTTGATCACGGTTAGAATTTGACCGGCTTATGTGCAACCGGGCCTCAGACCCGGTGGTTCAGTCATATCAGAAACTTCGACTGTTCAATATCAGATCTAAGGCCTGCTTGCACAGAAGCCGGTCAACTTTTGACCGTGATTAACTGTACGAGAACCAATCAGAGAATACGTTTTTGAAAAGACGTTTTCTCTGATTGGTTCCTCGTGGAATTAATCACGGTTAAAATTTAACCGGCTTTTGTGCAACCGGCACTTTCCGTTCAATATCCATTTATAAGGGTGTACAACTGAAAAACTAGCATTGTCTCTTGAATTGTTCTAATGAATTCTTGGTTTTGACAATATAAAGTCGTTTGTATTCAATTTGAATATCTACCACATCAACACATGAAATTGGAACTAATTAAATGAACAATACAAGAATGAATGAATAATATGAACAATAAAAGAATCAAAAAACAAGAATCATTGTTTGAAGAATTGTGTAAAGAATTGTTCATGAACAAGAATTTACAAAAATACAAGAATTCTGTACTTTTTCAGAAGCAATAATTGATTAAATTGATTAATGTTGTACACTCTTTAGATTAAATTACATTCTCAAAATATTGATATGATGATCCTAATATGATAACGTACCACTTTGATTTTTTGTGTTTCTGTAAGACAAAAATGTTGTTGAAGTAACAATGAGGAATTTAAAAATTAACAACAATTTCGGGCTAAAAAACAATGAAAAAAAGAGAGGCAACGTGGAATTGACCCTTTTAAATTTTGATGAGAAGAAACGCTCGGAGAATTTTTAACTGTAGTTGAGTTGGCCTCGTGCCATATTCGGCTTCATTTTCGCAACAAACATATTTTGGGTAGAGAAAGACAAAAATATGAATTTGAGAGATAAAGTGGTGAGAGAGATAGATTGACGAGAGGAAGGTAGATCCCACTATCATGCTTTTCAGAGGGGAATGAAGATTTCGATTGAGATCAAGAGAGAGAGAGAGAGAGAGAGAGAGACAGAGAGAGAGAGAGAAAGAGAGAGGGAAAGAGTGGGTGAGTGAGAGAGAGATAAATTGAAAATATAAAAGAATTAGTAAGAAGGAATGAGAGAGGGGAGGAGAAAGAAAGAAAAAGAGAGTGTGAAAGAGAGCGAGTGGGAGACAATAAGAGAGAGAAAGATCCAATACAGGACGGAAGTATCCAAGATTCATAAGAGTTGAGTTTCCGACCTCTCTTGAAAAAGAGACTAAAATATTCAAAAACGTTTTTCCCTTTGAAATTCTCAACTGGAGATTTATCATAAAAGAAGCTGAGGAATTATATTTTCCCATATATATTGATTCAACACAGTGTTCCCTTGGAAAAATCATGGTTTTCCGACTCCGGTGTTCATTTATTTCTTTTCAATCTATAATATTAAGGTGCGTACAGACTTTCGCACTGCTCCGCAACCGAACGTCACTCCAGCAAAGCGATTGATGATCGACCGGTGAGCAACAGTGGTTCGACCGGGGAACGCGAGAAGATTTAACATCTTCCGTAACGTTCATGATGGGTGCGGGGGCGGAGTGACTGTGGTTCGATGGAGGAACGAGGGCGGTACGAGGGCGGTACGAGAGGGGAGCGTGCTCGGTGCGGGTTGGAAGCGCGTATATGTGTACGCAGCTTAATAAAGGAAAGAACTGGATTATACACGTATACAGGTGTAAAGTATAGGAAAATTATGTTTGATGCATCATCTTGTCTGAACTACTGGACTGATTGACTCGAGATTTCTCATATTGATTCTTAATTTACCGAGGATAGGTATCTAGTTTATTTGTTTATTTATTAGGTTAGTAAAAACAATACAGGGATAGGAGAAGAAAAAAAAGGCTATTGCCAAAAACTTCTTCAATTTCCTAATTTTGTTTCAAATTGTCCAAATATTATACACAGGCTACGGCCTATTTCAAATTCTTCAAGATTCCATCCTGCCAAGTTTTCAGTTTGTCAAGTTTTAAAATAGACCCTTGCGAAGCACGGGTTACCTGCTAGTCTTGAATAAGTTTCAGTATGTGTACAGTTACATAGATTTCTAAGTAGTAATAATCGAGTAATATTGTAGTGAATATATAATTTATTAATATAAAGAGAGACTTTGAATCAATTAACTTGATTGTCCAAGAAATGAAATCATAATATGTATTAAGTCATATTAATATTTCACTCTTCTTTTTCTCTCTTCATTTATTCATGAATTCAAAATTATTTAAAGTGATATTCATTCCTACTTGCAAACGTGGAGTATTATATACTTCCAGCAAGTAGTATTTTTTATTCCAATTACGAATTTCTTTCTAATAAAACATACCAGAATTTATTTATAATTAATTTTTATCTTACTCAGCTGTGTGTTTTGTTTTTCTTATTAATTTTGATAGTAAATAATTGTGAGTTTGAATAAATAAAATTTGAATTTTGAATTTGAAGTCACTGTGAGTAAAGACTGTAATATTATCTTCTTATGAAACAATGTGACTTCATCACAAATGTATGTTTCATTTATGGTTTTGATTCTCAAGACATTCCAGATTACAGAAGAAAGGTTGAATTGTAGGTAATAAAATTGTTGATGTCACAGACAGCAACAAATAGTAGAATAATTTTTTCCAATCCTTGAGATGATGCTTAGCTGATATTGTGGAAGATTAAGATTTGAACTCTTCGTATTTCCCCGCTTGCTCAAAATCCCGAGTTTGCTGCCGTTTTTTAGTAGCCTACTTCATTCAATTTTTCATCAAAATAAACCTAATCCATTGAACTAATTCAGATTTCGGCTGATTTATTAGAACATTCTCCATGATGGCTGGTCTTCAATTTCTGACGTTCCCATAGTCCGTAAAGAACACTTCTCACTCTGTGGTCCCTTCCACTGATTTATCTTAGTTTTCTCATATCCCTGTCCATGAAAAAGACCAGGAAATAAATTCTCATCAACCTCATGGAGGAGAGTGCTCTGTCTTATTTTAGCACTATTTCGTCGTATATTTCTTCTTTTTCCAGTGAGGGAAGCAAGGAATAAACGATGATAAAGCATATACAATGTGGACGACATGATATTCTCTGATCTAGTCTTCTAGTTTGAAGGATAGTCAGGAAGATAGAAAATAGAAATATACTATACTGTATAATATTATGATATAGTGAGGTCCACGTTATAATAGCAGTGGAGAAAGATAGGAGAAAAAACGTTGCCTTACAGATGTATTGTGAGTGATGTTGTGGTACTTTTCCATAATGATAACACAAATTTATAAAGTAATTGACTATTTCATTTTTCAAAAACGTTGCCGATCCTCTGTCTTGTCAATGCCTTTTATAGACGGTAGCTGACACAGGCTTATTGATGTAATTTTAACTGTTCATTCTAGTTAAAAACAATCAATAATATTTTATTAAGCAAGAAATTAAATTTTTCAATAATTTTATGATTAAAATGATATATTTTTTTATCTAATTATCAATTCTACATTGTTAACAGACGATCTGGCGACAGAGCAAAACGGTAAAGAGAAAATTACTCATAAAGGCAAGAAAGATAGCGCTATCCGCATTGTTGAATGATAGACAAGGATAGCAATACCATTGCTAATCAAACGCTGCCATTATAACGTGGACCTCACTATAGATTAAGTCTGTTGAGTGAATATATATGTTGTGCAACTCTTCCATAATTGGAGAGACATGAGATTTTGTAATTGAATAAAAACACGATGACTCAGTCGAATTTTTCGAGATTGGAGTGATCCGTGGTCTAGTGGATAGAGTGCCTGCGTAGCAGCATAGAGATCCCGGGTTCAAACCCTCTCAATACCAAAAGTTTTTTAACCGGATCACTCCCGTGTTATCGGATGGGCACGTTAAACTGTCGGTCCCGCTGAAGTATGACAGTCGTAAGGCCCATTGACGGCTTAAATTATATATTCAGGCGGTGGGACCTTCCCGCAAGGGACTCCCCACCAACAAAAGCCATACGAATTTACTTTTTTCGAGATTTTGTCAAAAAATCCAGTTATTTCAATAAAGACTATTATTCCATATTATTAAATGAAATGATCTGAATAAATAAATGATTATTATTCCATATTATTGAATAAAATTATCTGAATAAATAATGAACAGGAATGAAATTAAGACTAAAATAGAAATGTAAAATTTACAGCTGAAATCATGCTCCTGTGAAATCAGAATTTTTATTAAAATAGAGCTGATTTTTTTACAATATCTCAAGTCTCTTCTTAAGCCGTGTCCACACTGGAGAAATGTTCGACAAACATGTTTGTTGAAACAGTTTGAAAAATTCTATTATGTTTGACAAACAATGTTTTCCCGTGGCCAGTGTAGACGCCTCACCAAACAAAATATTTGTGAGGAGAACAGCTTATATGTTTTACAGCTTTCAACACTGGAAATGTTGTAATTTTTCTTTTGACAAACAATGATTGTCCAAACTATTAAACATGTTCGTCCCTGAACTTCTCAACAAACATGTTTGCCGAACATGTATGTCGAACATTTGTTCAGTGTTGGACACAGCTCAATATGATATGCGCCGCGAACATTAGCAATTCACTTTTAATCAGCTGATGCCAAGCTTTTTATATCTGTATCTCACCATTTCTATAAAAATACAGATATAGTCAGCTGATTAAAAGTGAATTTCTCATATTTGCGGCGCGTATATCTGTACGCACCTTGAAAGATGATGTCTGAAATTCGTAATGATGACAAAAATAATACAAGATATACTGGGAGTTGAGGAAATTGTAAATTATGTGAATAAATACCTCCACTCTCACCAGTTTCAAGGGAAGAAGATTAGAGCTCACCTGAAAAAGAAGACAACGTTAATAAGTATCAAGAATATGAATGAAAAACAAATAGGAATGATCAAAGCTGCGTTTACACCAAATTTATCAACAAAATGTTAAGAACTTAATCCTCATAGATTCTATCATAGCGTAACTAGATATCCCATGATATAGGGAATTTATGTCGCAACTTTTACTGTTATCTCAAGCCGATTACTGTCAATTATTGTCAATTTTCACTGTTTTGTTGGGGTGATAGTGTATGAACGGCACAATTTGAGAGATTACCAGCGTCACACAGCTGCATGGGAAAGAACTACTTGAACTATCGGCTTGGGATAACAGTAAAAGTTGCGACATAAACGCCCTATACCATGGGATATGTACTTATGCTATCGTTTCTCTATGATTTTATTGGATTGAACATAACTTATCATACACATGATGAACATATGTGTGTATCAAGCTCCGTTCAATCTAATAGAATCTATGAGGATTAAGTTATTATCATTTTGTTAATAACTTTCGTGTAAACCCAGCTTCACTTTCAACGGAGTTTAAGGTGAATTTGGGAGAGATTGGATAGGGAAGATTTTGGTACAGATTGAAAAAAAAGTAAGAATAATGTATGAACGAAGACAAAAATAGGGAGAACAAGTAGTGTGAATGAAAGTAGGAACGCAATAAAAGAAGGAAGATATGAAAGCAGTTTTAGTGGAGGAAAAAATAATATCTCACATCTCAATATCAACATGTGAAGTGTCAAAGGAAATCTTTCCATGTATCAGGACAATAGAGGAGAATGACAGCCTTCATAGTGTCATATCTTAGAGGGAAAAACTGTCAGTCACAATATACTGGAATTCTGAAGATACTACTATATTTTGTGATATGAAACAGTGGAGCTCCCTTCTTCGTATAAATATTTTTCACTTGTCTTCTACTCAAATTCTTTCGCATCATTTCTTTCTCAGGAACTTTTAGTGACAAGTGAAGAGACTGATAAGTTGTAATGAATTACCAAGTCGAAAAGTGATTAGTGAGGTTGATAATAAGTTAATAGTTAATTAATAAGTTGAGCATGTAAGGTTCAACAGACAAATAACATCAAGTGATCAATTGTAGAGAATAAGTAGTATCATTGTGATATTTTACAATTAACTACGACTAGTTTCGCCAAATAATGTTGAAGATAAGCAGGTAAATAGTAGGAGATAAAAGATAAAGATAAGAAGGTGGATGGATAGTAATAGTTGATCAATAAACATTGAGTGATTAATTTTAGAGAATCACTACAAACCTTGTAATATTCATGGATTAATCACGACTTGTTTCGACAAGTTTCAATTGTTTCTTGTTTCTCTTCAATTGTTTGTCATGTTTGATTTCAAAATATAACAAGTGTATTAGTAATTCTTTATGATAATTGAACATTCAAGTGGCCCTACCAAAATAATTTATTGGAGCATTTAGTGAATTTGATTGATGATGGTTAATAGAGGAAATAATTTATTTTTCATTATTTTATTCATTTATTTTATAAAATACTATAATCATAATACAGTTATGACCTTGAGAAAAACTAGGCTGAGCCTGTACTATTTCTCTCCAAAGTGAAGCAAGTTCAAATGACGAATGCATGCCAGCGAAGCGAGTCTGCTTGTTCT
>NW_024090926.1:0-15000 GCF_014356525.2 Nilaparvata lugens
TGGAAGACAAGATGCTATTGAAGAGAGAGGAGAAGGAGAGAATGATAGGAAGATAAATAGGAACATGCGAAATCTGAAGGAGATGATGAAAGTACTACCATGAGGTATGTGGGAAGACGTTATTAGGAATACAAAAAAGTGTAACATGGAGAAGAATGAGATAGAGCATGTTGATCGTAATTATAAATGAGTAAAGTACAAGAATAGGAGGAGAGGAGGAAAAAATAAGAAAAAGATTGATTGATTGAGTACTTTATGTAGATTACAAATATGCTGGCTTATACACTTTATATACAATAGCTTACAATACAGCAAAATTATAGATGAATTTACATAATATAGACTAAAAAAATAATTATTGAACTTTATATGATATGAAAAAGCAATTTGTAATATAATAACTATAGATAATTATATTGTTATGCATCTACATAAATTGGCGGAGCTTTGGACATATCGATGTCCATTCTTTGGAAAGAATATTAAAAATATCCTCCCCACTAACTCTCTACCTACCAAAGAGGGTGATGCAAAGAGATAACAGCACTTTGTCGGACTCTGAGAATGAGAAGAATGAGAAGCAAGGAAAAGCAGGATGTAGCGGGATAATGATGTTGATAGATTTGAAAAACAAAATCTCATAGATGGAAGAAACAGGTTGAAAGAATGGAAGGTTGAAATTGTCTCATTTTCTCCCACTCCTTTTCTGGGCCTAAAACGCACTCCTCCATCCACGTCTATTCATTATACTGCTCATTATTCTGCTGAAACTTCTCTTATTTTCTCTGTGATTTCTTCTTCACCCCCTACCACCCTTTCTCTTTTGGATTTGCTAGTCATCTAGGCTACATTTTCCTCGTCTTAACCTCCTTTCTTCGCTATTCTTTTATATCCTTCATGAGCCTTTCCTAATTCCTATGTTTTCTATCCTTGATATTTTCTCTTCCTCTTTTTCTTTCCAAATCTTTTATTTCTCATTTTGTTTTTTCCTCCGTAGAACTCCTCATAATTTATCATTATCTTCCTCTTCTAGTGCCTATTTGTTCCGAATATTAGCGATCAGCCTGAACATGGATATCTTATATATCATCATAATGAATCATTATTGGCAGTATCGATTTTTCTGAAGCTTTCAATAGCTCTGTTATCCTTTATCGCCATTTTTTATTTTCACATCTACACATTCATACAACCTGTTTTCCTCATATATTTGAGATGTTTTTCGAAAATTCGACTGAGTCATTGTCAATATTGTAGAACCGTTCCATAATTGAATAAAAACACAAATATGTTGTCAAATTCTACATTATTTTATTCGGTACACGACCATGGTTTCGTGACCACACCGGTCACATTTTCAAGTTGACTAAAGCTGAAAGGTTAAGGTAAACATTAAATATGAATTGGTACATGTTAGCCAACATAACTTTATACATTTGGTAAAGAGAAATAGTAATTGGAAACTTCTAATTTACTGTTGTCTGAATATATTACGAAGGATGTATAAAATATGTATGAATATATAAATTAATTGAATATAATATAATCTATGAAATTAATCTTTATACTTAGTCAAGTTGGGGACCAGCTGACAAGGGTGACCAGTAGTTTGTTGTCGTTCAAAAAAAGATGCTAAACATAACCTATATTATAGGAGTTTGAATAAATCATAAAAATGTTACATCAATTGATTAGTCAATGTAACATTCTCATAATTGATATATTATATTCAATTAATTTATATATTTATACATATCTTATACATCCTCTGTAATATATTCAGACAACAGTAAATTAGAAGTTTCCAATTTCTATTTCTCGGCGTGGTCACGAGACCCCATGGTCGTGTAGCGAATAAAACTGTGTAGAATTTGACAACATATGTGTGTTTTAATTCAATTTCGAGATCTTTTTCTCTGAATTTATAGTGGAAGGAGGAGGTAACAGAAGGTTGGTAGACACTGATGATGAAAGAAGAAAAGCAAGGAAATCATAACTTGATGATGAGAAAGGGAGGTTCGGGGGGAAATATGACGTGGTACAAGAACAAAAGTGGTGAGAGGATGTTGGTCATGAAGTGGAAGATGACAAGAACACTTCTTCCATTCATTCATTCAATTCGTAATGGAATCGAGAAATGAACAGGAATGAGATGATTATGATGCTGATGATGATTATGATTATCGCCGTTACGGCTAGGAATGCTAAACGATGTTGGAGAGTGATAGATGGGAGGGTGAAGAGGATGCGAATGATGAGCAGGAGAATGAGAAAAAGGTTGGAAGAGTTGGTGGAGGATAATGAGGAGGAGGAGGAGGAGGAGGAGGAGAAGGAGTTGGAGGACAAGGAGAACCAGAATGATGAGGGCTAGGGAAGAAGAGGAGAAGGATGAGCAGGAGGAGGAATAGGATGGGGTGAGGAAGAGGAAGAGTAGGAGGAGAAAGAGGAGGATCTCGAAAAGTTGGAAAAGAGTGGAAAAGTTGATCCGGAAGAGGTGTGATAGGAGGAGAAAAATGATAGAGAGAAGGACGTATTGAAGAGAGAATTTCATATTTGATTTCTTTTACAATAGGAGAAAGAAGAGTAGAAGGATGATGAGGACTAGTAGGTCTGTGAACAGTAGACCTCACGCTCAATGAGTTACATTCACCTGATGTTATGTTTTCTCAAAAATTAATAGATAAATTATCAATTCAAAATGTCTAGAAAATATTCTAAATAAACAAAGAGCTTTCTGTCCTACCGTACCGTGACGTGTCGTCCCGGAATGTGAGTGTGAGCGCTGTTATCAGGTCTGGCTGCAACTGTCTACAACGTTGATGGAAAGATACATTTTCAAGATGTTCGATGTTTTTGAACGGGTAGTATTATAGTCTACTATAGTGAGGTCCATGTTATAATGACAGTATTTGATCAACTTTGGTTTTGCTTTCCTTGTCTATCATTCGACAAAGCCGGAGGTACTATCCTTTTCTAGGTTCACAACGATGCCAATTATGTTTTCAACAGTTTAGAAATATAATTAATTAATGAAGAGAATCGGCATCGCTATTCTTCTATCTTTATCCACTGCCATTATAACGTGGACCTAACTATAGACAGCTTATTTATGATGAATAATTCTATAATCTGATTGTTACTCTAATATTGGCGTATGAAGGAGGCTCCTTTTTCCTTCTATATTATCATTGAAATGCAAAATTTCCAAGAACCTTGTATATACGTCGACGCGCAATTTAAAAGGTAACATACCTGTTGAATTTCATGAAAATCTATTAAACGTGTTTCGCCGTAAATTCGCAACATATGAACACACACAGACATTTAAACATCAAGAGAAATGCCAAATCGTCGACTTGAATCTAAGACCTCACTTCGCTCGGTCAATAATGGAGAGCATCAACATAGGAATATGTTCTAGTGTGGCAGGAGGAAAAGAATAGAAAGAACTGGAAGGAGGTTGGGGAGAAGAAGAAGGAATTGGTGGTAAGGCATTGAAGAAGGAAGAGTGATAGGGAATGAAGGTAAATGAGGAGATGAGGGAGTAGAGGAAGAAAATAAAATGAAGAAGAAGAAGAAGAAAGAAGAAGAAGAGAAGAAGAAGAAGAAGAAGAAGAAGAAGAAGAAGAAGAAGAAGAAGAAGAAGAAGAAGAAGAAGAAGAAGAAGAAGAAGAAGAAGAAGAAGAAGAAGAAGAAGAAAGAAGAAGAAGAGAAGAAGAAGAAGAAGGAAGAAGAAGAAGAAGAAGAAGAAGCGTGAAGAAGAAGAAGAATAAGAAGAAGAAGAAGAGAGAAGAAGAAGAAGAAGAAGAAGAAGAGAAGAAGAAGAAGAAGAAGAAGAATAAGAAGAAGAAGAAGAAGAAGAAGAAGAAGAAGAAGAAGAAGAAGAAGAAGAAGAAGAAGAAGAAGAAGAAGAAGAAGAAGAAGAAGAAGAAGAAGAAGAAGAAGAAGAAGAAGCAGAAGAAGAAGAAACAGAAGGAATAGAAGGAATATAAGTAGGAAAAAGAGTTGTGAAAGTTCTTGAACTGGTGTTGTACAAGACGAGGAGTAAAAGAAGCTAAGGTAGGGAGAAAAGGGCCTAAATGATGGGGAGAATGAGGCCTAGAGTCCAACCAAGCTGCAATGATGAGGGATAAATGTCAGCGATAAGTAGTAAGTACGCACTTACCATCCAGGTAAAGACAGCATGAAAGTGAGCTCTCAAATAATAAATTGACAACATCCCTTCAGTGAGCTACACTTTACATTGTCAGCTTGTTGTTGGATGGGAAGCGGTCATGTTATATAGCAGGATTGCTGACAATTTAACGTGAATCCCAATATAGAGTTTTTCGCCTGTTGCTTCCAGTTTATAGTCAGCATGTTGTAATGTTCAAGCTACAGCTTCTATATAACTATATCCTATACTATTAAACGAGCAATTTCTGTTTATATGTTTACAGATATATATCTGTATGTGACCGGATAAATGGTGTAAAACGGCCTCAGAAACGGCTATAATGATTCTAACGAAATTTGGAAGAAAGTAGGTTTATGATATAAAAATTCGATTGCACTAGGTCTCAACCCTGAGATAACTCGCTGAAGGACATTAAGAGGCTAAATACGTCCTTGGAAAAACAGCTGGAAATTTGGTCGTTTGTTGATGATGGAAATGAGTGAGCGAGTGCATGTGTGTGGAACTAAGACAAATTATGACTCAGCTGTTGAACTTTTGTAATCATTCAATAAGTGCCGGTTGTACAAGAGCCGGTTAATTTTAATCCTGATTAATTCCAGTAAAACCAATCTGTAAGCTATCTTTTTGAAATGGTCTTCTCTGATTTGGTTCTTGTGAAATTGATCAGGATTAAAATTTAACCGGCTTTTGTGCAACTAGGCCTTTGTGAGAGAAAATTTTGCATTCCTCTGGGAATTGATCTCAATTCAGTGTGATTAGATAGAACATTTCTGTATGAACTATAAATTATAGTGATGATATAAGATTAGATTATATTGATGTTATAATTTATAGATTTTTATTTATTATTTTTTTTTTTATTCTAATTACAAGCTAAATGTGAGTCGGAACAGGCAATAGCCTAATCCCTGTTTGAAAGAAGAAGAAGACAATAAATTATAGGCCTATATTATAATTTCTTCTTTTGTAATAAATTTTATATGCTTTTGTACTCCAGAGCGGAGCTCGGTGCCCCGATATTTTCTATTAACTGTTCCATTTCAAACGACTTTTACCTCGTTTAGTGTTGCACAACATTTTTGGATCCGTTGGAAGTAGATTATAAGTATTTAAGAGTATGAGTAGATTATAACTATCTTTGCTATCCTTTAGCAAGTAGATTATGGATAATCAAATCCGAAAAGTATTTTGTGTCGGAGAGATCAAAAATATAGATCATTTCGTCAAATATGAATCATCAAGATCAAATAGATCTCATTATGGATAGCAAGTAGATTATAGTACCTAACAGAAACAGTTTCAATGTCAGGCTGGCTACTAACTACTGGTTAATACATGCATGTTTATCTTGCTTACACACATGTTCATCAAGCATTTTTTGTCATCAGCGAGAGGCTTCTCACATGAAATAAATAAACAACCAATAACAATAAATAATGAATCACCAATTACAAATTATTTTTTCATTTAATCATTAAGAATTACACAACTTACAGAAAAGTAAAAGTAAAAGTGGGCTCACGCCCAAAACGGTTCCTATTCTAATTTATACAAGAGTCCAAATGTAGCTGGGTTATGTGTCACTTAAATATAAAAATACAAGAATAATTCACCCTCAAATAGAACAGCAAATGAAAAATAAACAATTGAAAATAAAAGATACAAAACCTAACCTCAAAATATTTTGCTGAAGCCTTACACTGTATGATGAGATGTGTAGACACATGTTAATCATGCATGTCCTACCGTTAGTGTCCATCCTAAAGAGGTCTCCATGAAGGTTTATGGGTGAAAATAGGAGTATTTAGATAAAATTGAATGTATCAATTGAACGGAATTCATTGAATATAGGCCTACTATTTCAAAACAAATCAACAAATTTCTCTGTGTCTCAATACATAAAAGTCATAATAATAAACGTGATTATCTTTTTCAACATCGTATTTCTCCCGTTTAATAAATTCTGTCAAATCAGAGTGAATCTTACTCATGCTATGTAACTTATGTAATGTTACTCATGTAACTTACTTATGTAACATGAATCTAATTCATGTTACTTTAGTAATTCATACTAATGACAGTAAAGCCTGGTTTTCATCAGTAGAGTTAGTGGTAGAGTTCCCTGGATGAGTATTTACTATTTTGTCAACTCTCCCAATGAAAACGTTCATGGTAGAGTACTAGTTTTTAGTAGAGTGGAATGGGATAGTACTCCTCCACTTGCCTTCCCCCACCACCGCTTCTCACTCTACTCTACCACTACTATGCTAATGAAAACAGTCTCGAGCTAGTAGAGTAGAGTCTGATCAGAGTAGAGTAGAGTTAGTTTTGTTCACTAGTATCAATCATAGAGAAACAATAAAATGTTTATAGTGAAATAGAGAAAAATAGATAAAATAGAGGAACACTTCGTTCCATCATTAGGTGATTATAATTAGAAACAATAGCGTAAGTAGATATCCCGTGGTATAGGCGTTTATGTCGCAACTTTTACTGTTAACTCAAGCCGATTACTGTCGATTATTGTAGATTTTTACTGTTTTGGTCGGGTGAGAGTGGATGAACGGCACAATATGAGAGACTACCAGCGTCACACAGCTTTGTGGGAAAGAACTACGTGGACTATCGGCTTGAGATAACAGTAAAAGTTGCGACATAAACGCTCTATACCATGGGATATCTACTTACGCTATTGTTTCTCCATGCTAGTATTTACTTTTCCTACTACTCTCAATAGTGAAAACAGTTACTCGACCAAGTAAGTAGAGATAGTACGCCAGTTACTCGACCAAGTAAGTAGTGATAGTACGCCAGTTACTCGACCAAGTAAGTAGAGATAGTACGCCAGTTACTCGACCAAGTAAGTAGAGATAGTACGCCAGTTACTCGACCAAGTAAGTAGAGATAGTACGCCAGTTACTCGACCAAGTAAGTAGAGATAGTACGCCAGTTACTCGACCAAGTAAGTAGAGATAGTACGCCAGTTACTCGACCAAGTAAGTAGAGATAGTACGCCAGTTACTCGACCAAGTAAGTAGAGATAGTACGCCAGTTACTCGACCAAGTAAGTAGAGTAGAGATAGTACGCCAGTTCCTCGACCACTAACTCTACTAGTGGAAACCAGACTTAAGCCATCCACTTTTAACGGTCAGTATTTCTCATAAATAACATCAATGCTTCCCCATTAAATCAACGCTGACTCAATCATGTGAATCTCAAATCAGTAGTCCCTCTAATGGCAGACTGCCAAATCGTTGAGCATTGTTAGCCATGCAATAACACCAATTGTCTCCTTTCAACCAATGCTGACAGATTCACATGGATCTCATTGAAGTAGTCCCTCTAATGGCAGCACGCCAAACAGTTGGACATTGTTAGGCATGGTAAGAAAGAGGGTGATTTAGAGGTCTGTAGTGCTCTTAGGAGCCTAATTTACGATCAGCCGAGCTGTACGCCGTGTGACCGATTAATAAGATGGCTGCCATTTGTTTTGGGAATTGGTGTGATTTGATTGGGCTACTTGGATTGGATGTTTATCATCAATAATGTAAGAAGTTTTTTCATTCTGTATGGATTTGTTTAAACAAAATTCAGACTATCATTGAATTAACAATGGAATTATTAGGAGACAACAGGACGGTGAACTCTGAAAACTTTCTCTTCTGATCTTAGATGAATAAAATAGTTGTAAACGAGGTCAAATCTTCATTTTCGAAACGTCACACTCAAGAAATAGGCATGCTATTGGAATAGTATACTTGGAATCAAGAATATGAAGAAATGTATAATCACGAGAAAGATATTAAAAATTGTGTTCCAAACTCTACCCTCTATACCTTTTTTTGAGCGTTGCCTGGACTATATGGGATTTATGGCAGTTTTAGTGGCGCAATCACCATTGTTTTCAAGCTGTTTGTTTTAACCAAGAATGAGACACATAATAATAAGAAGTGACGTGATATCTTGATGTAAGTATAAATTAGTCTCAAACGTATATGATCCATATGAGGCCTAGTGATTTTCAGCATTCTTCTCAATCAGTTTGGAAAGTATACATTATAATTGTAATTGTGATGAACGAAGTTTTAGTCAATATTATTCATTTGTATTCCTCATGTGTACGTGTATTTACATGTGTAAGAGACAGGAACATTGAGTAAGGAGAAGAAAACAAAGTGACGACGAAAAATGATACAAGGAAAATGTAGGGGAGAAGGAATAAATAGACTGATGAGAAAATTTGTACATAGAATTGAGGGTACCAACCAAAGATGCCTTCTAGGCTCTTAAAAGCTTTCCACACATTCCCTGTGTTTAGAAGGTCAATATTTCTAGGGAATCTATACACAAATTTGGAACATTTCTACAGTGAGAAGAACAGATAATAGATGAATTTCCTCGCTGATATAATGGATATTAAATATCCATACTAAATATGTATAAAAACACACTTCTGAACCAAAACTACAACTTTTACAACTGTATTGACATTGAAAATATCAAGATCTAAGCATATTTTTTTTTTTTTTTGTTATTTATATTAAAACTAGTCACTAGGACTAACCATTAATTTTGTTCTGTTATTTCTTATCCTAAATTAATTTTTTATTGCTAAAGTCTTCCAGTGAAGCCTACAGTTCCAATCTATAATTTCACTACTTTAAATTATTTCACTACACTTTTATTCAATATACTTTAATCACTCCACTAGCACTACACCAACTCGAAGGGCTTTGTTCTCTTCAACCTCCTAGTGAGTTCAGTGTTGTCCAGTAGTTGGATGACTTCGGTGTTGTCGTTGATGAAGACGTGACTCATGATGGGCTGCCAATCGTCTTATCTCACAGGTCACATAGGGGATGTGCAGATCTCGGTGCAAATCGCTGTTCCTTATGTATCAGGGCGCATTCACCATGTTCCGCAGTACTTTGTTTTGGAATGTTTGAATCTGACTGATGTTAGATGTTCTAGAGCAGCCCCAAAGCTGAATTCCATACGTCCAGACAGGTTTTAGAATTTGTTTGTAAATCAATAACTTGTTGTCCAATGAGAGTTGTGATTGACGGCCCAACAGCCAATAGATTTTACTGTATTTGAGTCCTAGCTCGCTCCTTTTCATCTTGATATGCTCTTTCCATTTCAACTTGGCATCAAGAGTCATTCCAAGGTATTTTGCTAAGCATATGACTCATCATTCATTCAACCACAGTCACATAAGATAAATTCATTGCCAAGTTGCTGCCTTCTCCATGATCAATATCAATTTTTCAAAATTTCCACTCACAAAAATAGAGGGAAAGGTTACAAGCCACTCTCATATGTAAATGATTATCAAAAGAGCTCCGTTATGAATAAATAATAACGTATTTCCTGGTGAATATTGTATGTATATGGTGCAGTGCCAGATGAGGCATTAATACAGGTTAACATAGAGGAGAAGAGAGGAACAGATTTTAAATCTGAGTGACAGAGTTGAGAGAGAAATAAGGAGGAACAGAGAAAGTAACAGTGATAGAGAAACGTAGGCGAGTGAGATGCTGCAGTGAAATTAAGGGATAAATACAGGTTAACATAGAGGAAGAGAGTGAGAGAGAAGTAGATGTGGATTGGGAATCTGAGTGACAGAGTGAAGAGAGAGATGAGGAGGAACAGAGAAATGAACAGTGATAGAGAGTACGAATGACGTAGAGACTGATATATAATATGATGAACTAGGATAGGATGGGATGAACAACAGAGAAGGGACAGAAGAGAGGGAGCAAAAGATTGATTGATTGAGTACTTTATTTATGTAGATTACAGTATATACTGGCTTATACACTTATATACAATGGCTTACAATACAGCAAAATTATAGATGAATTTACATAATATAGACTGAGAAAATAATTATTGAACTGTATATGATATGAAAAAGTAATTTGTAATATAATAACTATAGATAATTATATTGTTATGCATCTACATAAATTGGCGGAGCTTTGGACATATCAATGTCCATTCTTTATGAAAGATAGGGAGTGGAAGAGAGGGAGCAGAAGAGACGTAATGAACATGTGCAAAGAGTTGAAGAGAAAGAAAAGGATAGATGAAATAACAGGTAGAGACAGGGTGTGAGAGAATGAGGCTCAAATATAGTGGATGAGGAGGAAAAATAGAGTATGATTGAGGCATAAAGTAGTATGGAATAGGTAGCTGTCAATAGGCGCCCGTTTTCAATTATAAAGAGAGGCAGAAGAGGAAGGAAGATACGATGAAAATGAAGGAGTGATAGAGAGAGGATGATCGGAGATTGACGTGCTACACAATTAATGGTGATGGGTATTGTCAGCAACTATGATGTGTTTCATTGCAAACAGTCAGCATCAGTTAAATCGGGAGCGTGTATGTTGTTTTATGAGTAGCACTGACAGCTTTGAGTGAATCTAGATCACTGTATGTCAGAGCCAGCCAGCCTCTGTTTTCTAGGAAGACTCAAAAGGATTCCAGCTTCCACATTCTGTGATGAAAAATTCTTCTGATATCAGTTTGATGTTGAATAATTCGGTGGGGGCAAAAGGTGATTATGTTGAAAACCTTTGATTGTGATTATTTACGAGGCTGGGGCAATATTGGAGTGTGGGGTTCACGAAAAGCTTTATTTGAAGAGTATTTTTTCAGAAAATTCCCATAATCTATATAAGCGAAATGGCACTCACTCACTGACTGACTCACTCACTCACTCGCAGAACTAAAAATCTACCAGACCAATAACGTTCAAATTTGGTAGGTATGTTCAGTTGGCCCTTTAGAGACGCACTAAGAACGGATTTGGAAAAATTTTCAAAGATACGCCCAAAATCTGCGTTTTTAGCGTTATTTAGCGTTTTCTCACCTTTATTGAGAACAAATGAACAGAAAATGTTCAAATTTAGTACAGAAGCTCAGCTAGGGTATAATAATGTTGTGTTAGAAGGAATTTGAAATAATGCCAAAGATACGCCCAAAATCTGCGTTTTTTTGCGCTTTTTTAGCTTTGACTTTCTGATGGAATGAAGCATGCTCAAATGAAAAATGCAGGCGAGCGAAGGGAGCCCGCTGATCTTATTATTTGACGATCCAGTAGGGGGTCCAGGGGCGGAGCCCCCTTGCTAGACGGATATGGCGAGCGAAGCGAGCCTGACGGCTAGTAAAATATAATATGGGAAGTTCCAAATCGAATCAAACTAAATCTAAACTTATCAACCACCGTATTATATTTTATTTTTTTATTTATTATTTTTATTGGATAGAGTCAACAACACAGTAGTATTATATTTTGATAATCATTTGGACAAATAATGCCATCTCTCATTTATTCCTATCTGTCCAAGATAAATTTTCCCAAAACAGTTATCAGTGAATACATTTCACATTATCAATAATATATGTACTGGCAATATATGTGTGTTATTTGTAGAAAAAAACAACAACTATAATGAATAAATCTTATATGAACCATATTTATCATAAAATAGAAAATTATGGTACCCTTTAAAATTAATAAAATAATAAAACAAGTAAACTAGTAGTTACAATTTGTATTCTTGTTTTATTATTTTATTAACTTCAAAGGGTATTATAATTCTATTTCACAAATACATTAAAGTAGCCCTAAATTCATACATTTTAAAAATTTGTTTATCAAATATGAGACAAAATCAGTATTTAGTAGAACCCACAATTTTTTGTCGATCATTCAATCAATTCTATGAATGAATCAAGGACAAATGATACTCATGAATAATGGAATTGGATAATATAATGATACATAACCAAAATATTTGGACCATGAACAAATAATTGATTATTCGAAAAACGTTTTCATGATAGGCCTAAACTGTCTTTTTGGAATTAGACAATATAATTCATGACCAGAGTTTGAACCATGAACAAACTGGAGGTCTGAAATGTTTTTTTATCTTCAACTGTTTCTATTGTTTTATTTCTATTGTTTCTATTGTGTTATCGGGTAATTCGAATTGTTGTACAACATATCAGTGGCATATCCAGGGGGTACCAAGAAATTCAATATGGTTTATATTGCTCTAGTTGATTATAGTTTATTCAGTTTTATGCATATCCTTGAACAAAGCTCCAGCAGCTTCTTTCAGAAAGTAGCACCGAAAATTTCAAAGTTATGATGAACGGGCGTAGTTTCTACCATTGACAAGAGGGACACATCCCCCTATTTAAAAAAAATGTTCTATCCCCTCCTCCCCCCCCCCAAAAAAAAACCATGTAAGTTTGAACACTGAAGTAAAAATCGAGTAAATTTGAAAAAAAATGTTAACCAAGTTAAAACTAAACCTTTAAAGTTGTTTTGAATAGTGCTTTATTGGAGCCAAAATTTAAGTATTCCAGATGTTACGTAATAATGAGTAGGCCTTCTGGAGAATCATTTTTTCAAACAATTGCATGACTAATAAAATTCTACACCATTCCATTCTTAAATATAATTGGACCATTGAATAACTCATTCTATGTGTTATACAATCAAAAAACCCATAGGCCTATGACATTTTTAAGGGAAAATCGAAATATTAAGTGATCCACTGATCACCAAAAAAAACTTGAATGGAATGTTTGTGTTCAAGGGGAAATTGCGTAAAATCGCACCAAATTGCGAATTCTATCCCATACTCCCCACCACCCGGTGGGTCCCTCAAGGTTTAAGTGAATTCTACTCCAATGTATGATCCCCCCCCCTATGAATTTTTTTCTGGCTACACCACTGCAACATATAATAATAAAAAACAAAATGTTACGTAACATAGAAATGAGTTAGATAATTTTTCAATGCCCAGAGCTGCAGAGCAAACATAACACCCTACAGAAAGACATAGACTATTTACTCATCAAAACTTTTGTCAGCATTGGTTAAATAGGTAGCAGCATTATCACTCACACATAATTGTGACATTTTGAAGTGAATGTGGGTTGCAGCAATGTCCTGCGATCGACAGGGGGGTGGTGGCATTTTCCACTGGTGACTAAATCGTCGCAGTATGAAATTGAGTGACGCAATCTCATCTGTCACTTGAAACTGTCACAATTTGTTGTATGGAGAGTGTTGGTGTCATCTTTGAAGGAGTGCTGACAGATTTATGTGAATGTGGCCGGCTCCACAATACGAGTGCATGAATAACCATGAAGTGAATCACACACATGAATCATGAATATTCACTGGTCGCGTCTCGCGTCCCTCGTTCTGCTGACTCGGCAATCCCTCCTACTTCCTCTAGCTCAACTGACCGAAATGTTGTCGCCTTCAAATCTCTTATGCGGTAATGCATATATGATTGGCGAGGCTCGAGTTGTCTGGCAAATACGGGAGAAAGGTTTAAGAACGAAAGTAATGGCATAGAGAAACAATAGCGTAAGTAGATATCCCATGGTATAGGGAATTTATGTCGCAACTTTCACTGTTATCTCAAGCCAATTACTGTCGATTATTGTCAATTTTTACTGTTTTGTTGGGGTGAGAGTGTATGAACGGCACAATTTGAGAGATTACAAGCGTCACACAGCTGCATAGGAAAGAACTATGTGAACTATCAGCTTGGGATAACAGTAAAAGTTGCGACATAAACGCCCTATACCATTGGATATCTATGCTATCGTTTCTCTATGGTAATGGCCACCTCATCATGTAATGGCCACAAGAAGGGAACATTCAGGAATCATTGACGATAGAAAAAGTGGAGTGAATCCTAGATTGATTAGCAATCTATCTTTGATGAATTTACAGTTCGATAGACCTGGAAAAGGCAACATTGAGTTTCAATCCTTGACGATTCAGACAGTTGAAAAACACCTAAGTTAGATGAATAGATTTATCTTTGAATTGATGGATATGTAAACTGAGTGGGTGTTTCTTCTCTTCTATAATATTTGCTGAAATTATACTACTGTACTAAACTTATGCTCGAAACCTTGATTGGTTGGGAGCTTATATAGTGGATTAGTTCATTCAAATTAACAGATTAACATCATTATTTAAATTGTCATTTATTCTAGCAACTATGGTAACTACGAGTCTGGAACTTCATTGAAAATACTTGAAAATTCAACGTCAGGTTTATTCAATTCTAAATCGAACGAATAATTAATAAAATTCATGTAATATTCAAATTTTCGAACAAATTTATCCAGTACGGTAATTGATTTAGGGCAAAAGGCATTAAAATTCATTTTTAATTTCTATACTTGGGAACTTACTAGCTTGCTGCAACTAAATTCGGGCCTCGGTCATTCTATGAAACTAAATTTTGAGCTCAATAAGAAAACAACAAAAGTTTGGCACTCACCATTTTAACAGTTCAAACCCAATTTAGAAACACTCACATACGATTTAAGAACTCACACGCACAAATAATTCCCTAATTTCACATCTACTGATTCTATCAAACTCGGATCACAACTACATCAAAATTTTCACCGAAAAACATTATAATTTGTCCCTCTCGATAGTGGAACAGACCCGGGGCTCGCACTCCGTTACATGTTTTCCCGGTTACGTTTCAATTCGAACTGTGGCCTTTTCACTGAAAATTATTCCCCCTCCACGAGCGTTGAGCATAACTTCCAGTGGAAAAGCCAAAGCTTCAAAAAGGTCAATGCTCGTACAATTTTCAAATATAGTGGCTATTTCGACATTAATTGAAACTGTACTTGAAAAATGGACGAAAATTTTTCATTTTTTTTCATTTTTTGAAATTGAAATTTATTCACAACACTGACATATTTTACAAATATTTTTACAATGCAATCATTACAAAGAAACAGTATCATGATGGAAAAA
>NW_024090926.1:20000-23493 GCF_014356525.2 Nilaparvata lugens
AATTTTGCATTTCAAGGATAATATACAAGGAGAAGGAGCCTCCTTTATACGCCAATATTAGAGTGAAAATCAGACTATAGAAATATTCATCATAAATCAGCTGTCGAGTGTATTATAAATTGCATGGCATGACGCATGCAATTCAATATCTCAATGTAACTTGGTAAAAAATCATCAGCTGTGTAGACTATTCATTGCATGCCTCATTGAATGTAATTTTCATGCACCACCTTTTAAATGAACTACTGATTGCGTTCAATAACGCATGCAATTAATAACTTAAATAACATAGTATTGTCTCTCCAACTTTCTCTGCTTTGAACTCGGGCTGTCCTGTTGCCAGTATGTCTTGAAGGAGATTGGCTTTTGATGTTAGCATTTTTGATACACCAACCTGAACAGCCATTAGCCGTTTTCACACCGATATCTCGCCGACACGACATGCAGACAGGATTGACTTTCATGGACAGTATTAGAGGAGGATGCGGTTTATAACTGCACGAGGTCTACTGTTCACAGAACTACTATTTGATACAAATCATAACTCAGCTGTCAGCTATCATTCAAATATTATAAAACTTGAATACCAGGGATACATTGGTTGAGTTCAAAGCCACTGATCAATTCCATCAGGTTTTTTTTACGTTCAGTAAAAAACCTGATCACAGATTAGTGATCACAGATGAACCACAGAATGGAAAGTCGGCTAGTATCTTGACGCCATAATCCGCCATCTTGAAAGAAAGTGTAGCATTGTAATACAGCAGTAGTTTTAATTTCTAACAAGATGATGCAGTGGTCTTGCTGCACTCAAATCTTGGTTAGATTGATACCTTCCATTCTGTGGCTGAACGCACATTCTGTGGCTCATGAGTCATGACTGACAGATGTTTCCCCTGTTGATCATATTTTGTAAACAAAAATAGAACTCAACCTATTTCATTGTAATCAATTAAAATGGAAAACCATCAGGTGATTGGAGTAGTTTTAAATGCTTTGTAAAATATTTTAAATGTTATTGAATTTATGTAATCATGCATTTCTCTGCTTCCAAATACATTATAATGGAGTCCATCATTTGTAAACAACCTCATATTCAGTCATGTCTGTTTACGTTCAGCTACTCTATTTACGTTCTTTTCCATCGGTGGAAAAGTATGATTAACTGATCAGTGAACGAACCGGATATGACATATTTTTTTCTTATCAGTTAGACCATAGACCTTGAAGAGGTATAAACGCACAATACCTATGCCTTCCCAATGCTAGCTCTTACTTGAAATAAATTAAAGGTTACATTGAGGTATTTTAGCGCTAGATATTATATAATATGTTTTTTTTGTAATATTATAGATCACAAAAATCTTCAAGATCTTTAGTATGTAATAATCTTCCAGGCTGTCCCCTTAATGGCCGATTTCAATTCCAAATAATCTAGTGCTGCATGTGAGTCTATGCATCGTTCAACGACAAAACAGTACTTCGTTCAGAGCCACGTTCACTCACCGATCTCATCGTTCACTCACCGATCAGTGGCTTTGAACTCAACCATATAGAATGTATTCTAGTTACATTGAAATATTCCTATTGACTCCTCACTGCTTTCAATAAAACTGCTGACAGAAAATCAGAGGCATTTTGAGTGAGCTCTCTAGCCCGGAGGAACTCACTATAGTGAGGTCCAAGTTATAATGGCAGAGGAGGAAGATAGGAGAAAAACGTTGCCAATCCTCTGTCTTGTCAATGCCTTCTATTGATGGTAGCTGATACAGGTTCATTTATGTAATATCAACTGTTCATTTTCGTTTAAAATAATCAATATATATTGTTGATCAGGCAAGAAATTAAATTTTTCCTACAGGTACCTTGGAAAGTGACCATTTCTGCACTGATTTCAGGCCGCAAAGAATCACTTTTCCGTTCCAATGCGCAAAGTATTACTTTGCGTACTGTCATAGCCTCCTCTAATACATGTATTAGAGGATTTATGATGATTATATGTAGAGGAGGCTATAGTACTGTTAATATTTTGCGTATTATCTTGCAGCCATCCCAATCAGCTGCTGACATTGTTGGCGTGTATTTTGAATGTGAATTGTTCCATCTATATTTTTTTCTGATTTTCAAATAAATAAGAATGAGAACTCATTAATTATACATTTGAATATTATTAATAATTATTCATTATTTCAAATAATATTTTTTCATGTGAGTCTATGCATCGTTCAACGACAAACAGTACTTCGTTCAGAGCCACGTTCACTCACCGATCTCATCGTTCACTCACCGATCAGTGGCTTTGAACTCAACCATATAGAATGTATTCTAGTTACATTGAAATATTCTATTGACTCCTCACTGCTTTCAATAAAACTGCTGACAGAAAATCAGAGGCATTTTGAGTGAGCTCTCTAGCCGGAGGAACTCACTATAGTGAGGTCCAAGGTATAATGGCAGAGGAGGAAGATAGGAGAAAAAACGTTGCCAATCCTCTGTCTTGTCAATGCCTTCTATTGATGGTAGCTGATACAGGTTCATTTATGTAATATCAACTGTTCATTTTCGTTTAAAATAATCAATATATATTGTGATCAGGCAAGAAATTAAATTTTCCTACAGGTACCTTGGAAGTGACCATTTCTGCACTGATTTCAGGCCGCAAAGAATCACTTTCCGTTCCAATGCGCAAAGTATTACTTTGCGTACTGTCATAGCCTCCTCTAATACATGTATTAGAGGATTATGATGATTATATGTAGAGGAGGCTATAGTACTGTTAATATTGCGTATTATCTGCAGCCATCCCAATCAGCTGCTGACATTGTTGGCGTGTATTTTGAATGTGATTTGTTCCATCTATATTTTTTTCTGATTTTCAAATAAATAAGAATGAGAACTCATTAATTATACATTTGAATATTATTAATAATTATTCATATTTCAAATAATATTTTTTCATTCATAAATTGATTGGTGTTGAAAAATTATTTAGTAATTAAGATTTACTAAAATTCATTCAAATTTTCAAATTAATTGGATTAATTTAATTTTCAATTTGAATGAATGATCGGTTATTAGTTTTCAAGTTTAAAATAAATTAAAGTTGTTATTAATAAAAAAATTATACAGACAAACATTTGATGGATTTCAGTCATCATTCTACCCATAATCAACCACTTTTCATATTGTATGGTAACTGTAGGAAAAATTAAATGTGAAATACGTTCGCAAAGTTCCTCTGCTGCACTCAAGAAACCATTCCGCCCTCGCCTACGGCTCGTGCGTAAACGTTTCTTTCGGTACAGCAAACTGTCACTTTGCGCACTAGTTGCACAAATAACTATTTCAATATTTTCATAATTAAGATGAAATCTTTTGTTAATTATCCATCAATTCTACATTGTTAAAAAGACGATCTGGTAACAGAGCAAAGCGAGAAAGAGATAGCGCTATTCGATTTGTTGAAGGATAAACAAGGATAGCAATACCATTG
>NW_024090927.1:0-22474 GCF_014356525.2 Nilaparvata lugens
CATATAACTATATAACCACATAGCCAGATAATCAGATAACCAGATAACCACATAACCATTTGAATATATATAAACAGATATACAGGAATCGCTCGCTTAATATGATAGGATATGTAACCGCCAATGGTCATCAAGTTATTCCCCTAAATTTTTCTTTTTAAGAATGAGGCTTACAAAGGAAAGTTGTGTGAGTGTACCACACCAGATTTTTCCTTTTCGGACTATTGTATTGTTTTCTCTATCCAATAAATGAATAATAAATGAATGAATGAATGTTGACGATTTGGAGAGAACCCCACTTGATAATAATACTATTAGAATAATCCTTTTTGGTGGACTGTTTCTGAAACTACAAAATCGTAATGGTCTTCACTGATTCGTTTTATCTAGTTATTCTTGAATAATTAACTCTTCCTTAATCCTTCTGGAAATTTTTCTTTCCAACGCCTTCGTGATGAGATTACTTGAATAGGAAGCTTCAATGCTACTTATGAACCAAGAATTAAATGGATATTATCCACTATATTATATACATCTATATGAATCTACTATAAATATAGTGGTAATGACAACATCAACGTCTAATTCTTTCAATTATGTAGAGAAACCTCACATGTCTCACGATACAATCAAATTATTTTTGTAGGTGAAGAGAAAAGTGAAATCGAGAGAGAGAGAGCGGACTCTATAGAGTAGAACTGGTGTTAATTTTGCTACAGATTTATTCATAATAATTACACTAATTTGAATATCATCATTACAAATGTTTTGCATAATCTTTTGATAATTATAAGTGAATTCTCAATTTTCCAAGGAGCGTTTTATTCGAAACGCTCTGATTACCGTCTTAACTTTTAGTCATCTTGAAAAACTAATCGTTTAATTTATTATTCTCTCTGATCACCTTAATATCTTCAATGAAATTACATTTTCTCATCTCCTTATTCTCTGAATTTATTCATGGTATGTGGTTCAGTGGTCTGATTTGAGTTGACGTATTTTCGGAGCAATTACATGAAATATCATCTTAAAATGTATTCATTCAGGGCTACTCTATGTAATCCTATTATATAAAGCGAGCAATTTCTGTATTTATATATCTGGTTATTTCTATATCTGACTATGTTCATATCTGGTTATTCATGTTTTACGGATCTCGAAAACGGTTCCAACGATTTTTATAAAATTTGGAACATAGTAGATTTATGATATAAAGATTCGATTGCACCAGGTCCCATTCTTTGGGAAATTCGCTGAACGACATTAAAAGGATAATTCATCCTTGGAAAACAGATGATAATTTGGTCATCTCTCGATAACAGAAGATGCGTGTGCCTGTGTGTGAGAGAGACAGAATTATTTCCAGCTGTGTAATCATAATCAATCAGCGAGAAATGTTATCGAGCTAGACAATTTAATCGACTTCATCAACATAATCTGATTTGTTAACATGACATGATGATAATCCTCCTGAACTAGAGTATATCATAATTTTCAAAGTTGATCATTATTTGACAATTTCAAGTGATTAGTGAGTGCTATTATGTTATTCAATTTGGTTGTATATAATCTAAATTATAATTTTTTTGTTTTCAAATGTTTGAACAGGAAATTGAACCTGAATTCAAGTGTTTGGAACATAACCTACTTTCTGGACTATTTAAAGTGTATAAATCAAAATTCGGGAAGAAACAGTTTTGGGCTGTGCCTCTTAGTACTTCCCCAATCATTTGAAATAATTGTGTTCGGTTTATCAAAAGTCAATAATAAATAACGAGCGAAGCTCGGTGCCCCGATATTCAATTGAAAAATCTGGTGTGGCGTATTCCCACAACTTTCCTTGCCGTTATGAAAATTGTTCACTTGACACTAGTGTTCACGCGCATCTCAAGTCTACTATTCCAACACCTTAGCCAGCTGGTGACAGGAGAATAACGCTGAAGACACACGAGGTCTGCTATCTCTTCGTAGTGAATGATTTAATAGAACCAATAGAAGCCACAGTTTGCAATTGAATTATCACATTTTCTCAAATTTTGATTTTATTTTCAATTTAGGTGTAAATATTACTGAAAATTAATTGAGACTATTTTTATACTCTATCTTCTCTACTATATTCTTTTTTGTTAAAATTGTATCTGAAGCCTGATAATTGGGAATCTAAAATCAAGCTTTGCATGGATGGGGCGGAGCTCCTGAAATTTTTACAGATATGTGACTTGTGGCAGTTGATAGAGCTTATCAATGACTGTTTTAAGTATAAATTTGATCAAAATCGTTGGAGCTGTTTTCGAGAAAATCGCAAAAAACCCTGTTTTTGACAACATTTTCACCATTTCAGACACTTACAGACCATACCAAAAAACACTTTTTTTGGACTCAAGGGACCTTGAAACGTATAGACATTTACAATTAGGGTACCTTAATTTTTTTCGGAAAGCAATACTTCCCTTACCTATGGTAATAGGCAAGGAAAGTAAAAAAGGGTACTATAATGCTCTATATATTTTACATATTCTGTAAATGAAATATCTTAAATCTGTGTCATCACAATCTGTTAGGCTAGCTACACTCATATCGATTCCTGTCCCACGGTATTCTGCCGTCCTTGTGATTCTATTAGATTAAACAGATGATTTCAAGCAGATGATGTCTGTCAAGTTCCGTTTAATCTGAAAGGATTCATAAGGACTGCAAAATATTGTACGAACAGAATCGAACTGTGTGTGAGGGGCTTGATAGCAGCTATCATAAAATAATTTTCTGTTGCCATTTTTCGTGAATACATCAGAGTAAGGAAAATATATAACCATGTTGGAATTGAGAAATGAAAGAAATGAGTATTCTCAACATGTTTAGTTGCACCCTAAAATGAGGTTCATGTTATAATGACAATGTTTGATTAGCAATGGTATTGCTATCCTTCTTTATCACTCAACAAAGCAGATATCTCTTTCTCGGTTTGCTCTGTTGCAGAAGATCGTCTTTTAACATTGTAGGATTAATAATTGAATATCAGGGACCGAGCTTCGCTCTGGAGTACAAAAGCAAGGACAAATTTATTACGAAAGAATTCGCTCTGGAGTAAAAATCCATTACGGAAGCAGAAATTATAAAAACATTGATACAGAAATGTTCTAACTAATCACAGTAAATTGAGATTAATTCCCAGAGGGATGCAAACATTTCCGTAACGAGGGCTCAGTTGCAGAAAAACCAGTTAAATTTAAATCCTGATTAACTTCACATGAACCAAATCAGAGAAGACCATTCAAAAAAGATGGATCTATTGGAATTAATCAGGATTAAAAATAACCAGGCTTTTTTGCTACCAGCACTAAGTACTCGATTGAATGATTACAAAAGTTCAACAGCTGAGTCATAATTTTGACACAGTTCCACACACATGAACTCGCTCACTCGCTTCCATCACCAACAGACGACGAAATAATTATCAGCTGTTTTTCCAAGGATGAATAATGATTATCCTTCCAATGTCCTTCAGCGAGTTTTCCCAGGATGAGACCTAGTGCAATCGAATCTTTATATTATAAACCTACTATGTTCTGAATTTTTTGAGAATCGTTGGAGCCGTTTTAGAGATCCGGTGAAATACAAACATAAAACATCTAAACATACAAACATCTAAACATGTAAACATATATACAGAAGTTGCTCGTTTTATAATATAATGATTAACATGATATTCCATCTTAATTATGTAGATTCTTTTTGAAACTAGTAGTTCTGTGAACAGTAGACCTCACGCAGTATTCTCATCCACAAGTATCTGATTGAAACTATAGATCTTATGGAAATACAGCAATAGACTGGCGTCTTCACACATCTGTGTAATCACTTGTCAGCTGATTTATGATGAATAATTCTATAGTCTGATTTCTACTCCAATATTGGTGTATGAAGGAGGCTCCTTTTCCCTTTATATTACCCTTGAAATGCAAAATTTCCAAAAAAGTTGTATATACGTCGACACGCAATTAAAAAAGGAACATACCTGTCAAATTTCATGAAAATCTATTACCGCGTTTCGCCGTAAATGCGCAACATATAAAAATATAAGCATTCAAACATTAAGAGAAATGCCAAACCGTCGACTTGAATCTTAGACCTCACTTCGCTCGGTCAATTATTGAAAAATATAATTTATTGCCTAATCAGATAAAATTGATTATTCTAAACGAGAATGGACAGAGTATATCACACCAATAAACCTGTATAAGCTACCGTCTTTTGAAGGCATTGACAAGACAGAGGATCAGCAACTATCTTTCTCCACTGCCATTATAACGTGGACCTCACTATAGTGCTCAGAATGTTTGTGAAAGGGAGAAACATTTTCCCCATGGTTAGATAACGTCAAGTATTACAGATTCCCTGAATTCCATCACCGGTTAAGTATGTGTCAGAAAACGGGAGAGAATTTTTCCGAATGATTTGACTAACTTTCTTTGTGCCGATATCGAACGATGGGAAAGCAAAGCTCCGGCTGGATTCAATTATAATGACTGTGGTCGGGACCCTTGCCGGAAGGAATGCGCCTCCGTCCATTACTTAGCTAGGGACAGGAAGCTCCTGTCAGAAGATGAATTTACGGGCGGCAGAATTAGTGCAGCTCTTTTTCCGAGCTTTCTTCAGCTGGAATCTGAGAAGAGCAATTTGGCTCACTCTCTCACTCTATCTTTCTCTCACGCAGACTTACAATCAGTTACTCTCTCACTCTGTGAACAGTTGGAGAAAGTTACGACCAATTAGACCGATAGTGGAGTTCTACTCGCCATCTTTCCTCTAAATCCACTGTCAATTTTCAACTCTCACTCCTTTGTCTTTCGATTATTTCTGTCTCCTTCTCTTCCTCAGACTCACACATTCACCGTCTTTGTACCGGTTGCACAAAAGCCGGTTGATTATTATTTATTTATTAATTTATACATTGATGAATACAATATCTTTCTCAACTATAAATGATTGGGAGAGGAACAACAGACTTTAAGCCTAAAACTATTCCTTTCCCAAATTTGAATGGAAATTCGAATATTGATAATTCATTGAAATAAACATTTAAACCAATCTATTGGCATTACTCAGTATCAAACACAAAGACAATTGTGACAATGTGAGACAAATGTGACACAATGAGACAAATGTGTCACTGTGAGACAAATGTGACACTGTGAGACAAATGTGACACAATGAGACAAATGGGTCACTGTGAGACAAATGTGACACTGTGAGACAAATGTGACACTGTGAGACGAGTGTAATACTGTAAGACAAGTCTGACACGGTGAGACAAGCATGACACTGTGAGACAAGTGTGACACAATGAGACAAGTGTGACACTGTGAGAAAAGTGTGGAGCTAAGAGACAAGTGTAACACTGTGAGACAAATGTGACACAATGAGACAAGTGTGACATTGTGAGACAAATGTGACACAATGAGACAAGTGTGACACTGAGAGACAAGTGTGACACAATGAGAAAAGTGTGACATTGTGAGACAAGTGTCATACTGTGATACAAGTGTGACACTGTGAGACGAGTGTCATACTGTGAGACAAGTCTGACACTGTGAGACAAGTGTGACACTGTGAGACAAATGTGACACTGTGAGACAAGTGTGACACTGTGAGACAAGTGTGACACTGTGAGACAAATGTGACACTGTGAGACAATGTGACACTGTGAGACAAGTGTGACACTGTGAGACAAGTGTGACACTGTGAGACAAGTGTGACACTGTGAGACAAATGTGACACTGTGAGACAAGTGTGACACTGTGAGACAAGTGTGACACTGTGAGACAAGTATGACACTGTGAGACAAGTGTGACACTGTAGATCTTATGGAAATACAGCAATAGACTGGCGTCTTCACACATCTGTGTAATCACTTGTCAGCTGATTTATGATGAATAATTCTATAGTCTGATTTCTACTCCAATATTGGTGTATGAAGGAGGCTCCTTTTCCCTTTATATTACCCTTGAAATGCAAAATTTCCAAAAAAGTTGTATATACGTCGACACGCAATTAAAAAAGGAACATACCTGTCAAAATTTCATGAAAATCTATTACCGCGTTTCGCCGTAAATGCGCAACATATAAAAATATAAGCATTCAAACATTAAGAGAAATGCCAAACCGTCGACTTGAATCTTAGACCTCACTTCGCTCGGTCAATTATTGAAAAATATAATTTATTGCCTAATCAGATAAATTGATTATTCTAAACGAGAATGGACAGAGTATATCACACCAATAAACCTGTATAAGCTACCGTCTTTTGAAGGCATTGACAAGACAGAGGATCAGCAACTATCTTTCTCCACTGCCATTATAACGTGGACCTCACTATAGTGCTCAGAATGTTTGTGAAAGGGAGAAACATTTTCCCCATGGTTAGATAACGTCAAGTATTACAGATTCCCTGAATTCCATCACCGGTTAAGTATGTGTCAGAAAACGGGAGAGAATTTTTCCGAATGATTTGACTAACTTTCTTTGTGCCGATATCGAACGATGGGAAAGCAAAGCTCCGGCTGGATTCAATTATAATGACTGTGGTCGGGACCCTTGCCGGAAGGAATGCGCCTCCGTCCATTACTTAGCTAGGGACAGGAAGCTCCTGTCAGAAGATGAATTTACGGGCGGCAGAATTAGTGCAGCTCTTTTTCCGAGCTTTCTTCAGCTGGGAATCTGAGAAGAGCAATTTGGCTCACTCTCCCACTCTCTCTTTCCTTCACACAGACTTACAATCAGTTACTCTCTCACTCTGTGAACAGTTGGAGAAAGTTACGACCAATTAGACCGATAGTGGAGTTCTACTCGCCATCTTTCCTTTAAATCCACTGTCAATTTTCAACTCTCACTCCTTTGTCTTTCGATTATTTCTGTCTCCTTCTCTTCCTCAGACTCACACATTCACCGTCTTTGTACCGGTTGCACAAAAGCCGGTTGATTATTATTTATTTATTAATTTATACATTGATGAATACAATATCTTTCTCAACTATAAATGATTGGGAGAGGAACAACAGACTTTAAGCCTAAAACTATTCCTTTCCCAAATTTGAATGGAAATTCGAATATTGATAATTCATTGAAATAAACATTTAAACCAATCTATTGGCATTACTCAGTATCAAACACAAAGACAATTGTGACATTGTGAGACAAATGTGACACAATGAGACAAATGTGTCACTGTGAGACAAATGTGACACTGTGAGACAAATGTGACACAATGAGACAAATGGGTCACTGTGAGACAAATGTGACACTGTGAGACAAATGTGACACTGTGAGACGAGTGTAATACTGTAAGACAAGTCTGACACGGTGAGACAAGCATGACACTGTGAGACAAGTGTGACACAATGAGACAAGTGTGACACTGTGAGAAAAGTGTGGAGCTAAGAGACAAGTGTAACACTGTGAGACAAATGTGACACAATGAGACAAGTGTGACATTGTGAGACAAATGTGACACAATGAGACAAGTGTGACACTGAGAGACAAGTGTGACACAATGAGAAAAGTGTGACATTGTGAGACAAGTGTCATACTGTGATACAAGTGTGACACTGTGAGAAGAGTGTCATACTGTGAGACAAGTATGACACTGTGAGACAAGTGTGACACTGTGAGACAAATGTGACACTGTGAGACAAATGTGACACTGTGAGACAAGTGTGACACTGTGAGACAAATGTGACACTGTGAGACAAATGTGACACTGTGAGACAAGTGTGACACTGTGAGACAAGTGTGACACTGTGAGACAAGTGTGACACTGTGAGACAAGTGTGACACTGTGAGACAAGTGTGACACTGTGAGACAAATGTGACACTGTGAGACAAGTGTGACACTGTGAGACAAGTGTGACACTGTGAGACAAATGTGACACTGAGACAAGTGATCTGTTTACAGTATTGAGTATCTAGTCTCAGGTCGATTATTTTCTCAATTCACTCATGTTTTCTCTAATTTCTAACTTTGTTATTTCAATCAACCAACAGCTTAATCGAGGCACAAAACTTCCTGGGAGATAAATCC
The DNA here is from genome assembly GCF_014356525.2 of Nilaparvata lugens. NCBI lineage: Eukaryota > Metazoa > Arthropoda > Insecta > Hemiptera > Delphacidae > Nilaparvata > Nilaparvata lugens. Next base: position 8,078 of record NW_024090927.1, read on the forward strand.
TTCTTGGAAAATCAGAAGAGATTTTGTCTACAAAATTCAACAATCACCTTCAACTTGACCAACTTTTAATGCGCTTCCATAAATTGGTTGTTTACTCATGTGCGAACGAAAGTACAAGAGTTCACTGTAGTGTGTCATCATTGATTGGAGGGAATGTACCGATGTTGTTTACAATGAAATTCTGAAATTTTGAAGAGAATTTTACCGGAACTCCCTCAAAACCTACTATAACAGCCAATTATTTCCAATTATTTCAGTTGACCTGTCAAAATTTCAGTGTGAACTTCCAGTATCCTATTATATTAAGCGAGCAATTTCTGTATAATATATGTATTAATATTATAAATTGTATTTATATGGTTATGTGGGTATCTGGTTATCTGGTTATATGGGTATATATTTATGTTCAACGGATCTCGAAAACCGCTCCAACGATTCTCACGACATTTGGAGCATAGTAGGTTTATTATATAACAATTCGATTGCTCTAGATCCCATCCTTGGAAAAACTCGCTGAACGACATTATTGAAGGATAACTCATCCTTGGCTGAAACAGCTGTGGATAGTAAAAAAGTGAGTGAGCGAGTGAGTATGTGAAAAATCAAAATATTGCATCCCCGAAATTCATAAGATGACGTATAGCCGGCTGTGAATTAATATAAACACGATCACTTTAGAGAATTGTGTTCTGTTTACTGTAATGATTTAAATTCCAGATTTTGCACAAATATTCTAAAAGTATCAATCTCGTGCACCTCGAAGCACAAATTTCAATTCTCTTTCTAGATTTTCCAGAGTCAATGTTCGAATTTCATTCATGGGACGTGAATAATATACCATTTGTTAATATAGAACTGTAATCTAGAGAGACAACCTTGTCCTAAAGAGATGGTTAAAATTGGTAACTGAATTGATAACCAGTCCAATTTTGACAGGTTGGCATCAATTTGAGGAAGGCTTCTGAACATGATTTGAGACACTGAACTCACTATGTTAGTACCAAGTTAAAGGACTTATCTATACTATAATAAAGGAAAGAACTGGCTTATACACGTACGAGATAGGGAAATTATGTTTGACTCATCATCACATCTCAACTACTCAACTGAAATTTCGCATATGTATTATTAGTTATCGAGGTTGGTTTTAGGCCTACTTCAAACTCTCTATGATTCCAGTCGGTCAAAATTTCAGTTTGTCAAGTTTTAAAATTACCCTTGCGAAGCACGGGTTACCTTGAATATGAGTCATGATATTTATTAAGCAAGCAATTTCTGTATAATATATGTATTAATATTATAAATTGTATTTATATGGTTATGTGGGTATCTGGTTATCTGGTTATATGGGTATATATTTATGTTCAACGGATCTCGAAAACCGCTCCAACGATTCTCACGACATTTGGAGCATAGTAGGTTTATTATATAACAATTCGATTGCTCTAGATCCCATCCTTGGAAAAACTCGCTGAACGACATTATTGAAGGATAACTCATCCTTGGCTGAAACAGCTGTGGATAGTAAAAAAGTGAGTGAGCGAGTGAGTATGTGAAAAATCAAAATATTGCATCCCCGAAATTCATAAGATGACGTATAGCCGGCTGTGAATTAATATAAACACGATCACTTTAGAGAATTGTGTTCTGTTTACTGTAATGATTTAAATTCCAGATTTTGCACAAATATTCTAAAAGTATCAATCTCGTGCACCTCGAAGCACAAATTTCAATTCTCTTTCTAGATTTTCCAGAGTCAATGTTCGAATTTCATTCATGGGACGTGAATAATATACCATTTGTTAATATAGAACTGTAATCTAGAGAGACAACCTTGTCCTAAAGAGATGGTTAAAATTGGTAACTGAATTGATAACCAGTCCAATTTTGACAGGTTGGCATCAATTTGAGGAAGGCTTCTGAACATGATTTGAGACACTGAACTCACTATGTTAGTACCAAGTTAAAGGACTTATCTATACTATAATAAAGGAAAGAACTGGCTTATACACGTACGAGATAGGGAAATTATGTTTGACTCATCATCACATCTCAACTACTCAACTGAAATTTCGCATATGTATTATTAGTTATCGAGGTTGGTTTTAGGCCTACTTCAAACTCTCTATGATTCCAGTCGGTCAAAATTTCAGTTTGTCAAGTTTTAAAATTACCCTTGCGAAGCACGGGTTACCTTGAATATGAGCCATGCTATTTATTAAGCTAGCAATTTCTGTATATATCTTTATATTCGGTTATTTATATGGTTGGTTATATATTCATGTCTCCATAACGGCTCTAACGATTTTCACGAAATTTGGAACATAGTAGGTTTATGATATGTATATATGCCAATTCGATTGCACTAGGTCTCATGCCTGGGAAAACTCGCTGAAGGACATTGAAAGGATAATAATTATTCATTCTTGGGAAAACAGATGATAATCTCGTCGATAACAGAAGATGCGTGTGCCTGTGTGGGAGAGACAGAATTATGTTCAGCTTATCTCACGAGAAATATTATCTAGAAACTTTAAACGACTTGATCAAATAATCTGAGTTGTTGACATGACATGGTATATCATTATATATCAGAGTATATCATAACTTTCAAAGTTGATCATTATTTTACAGTTTTAAGTATCTAGTCTCAGGTCGATTATTTTCTCAATTCACTCATGTTTTCTCTAATTTCTAACTTTGTTATTTCAATCAACCAACAGCTTAATCGAGGCACAAAACTTCCTGGGAGATAAATCCTTCTTGGAAAATCAGAAGAGATTTTGTCTACAAAATTCAACAATCACCTTCAACTTGACCAACTTTTAATGCGCTTCCATAAATTGGTTGTTTACTCATGTGCGAACGAAAGTACAAGAGTTCACTGTAGTGTGTCATCATTGATTGGAGGGAATGTACCGATGTTGTTTACAATGAAATTCTGAAATTTTGAAGAGAATTTTACCGGAACTCCCTCAAAACCTACTATAACAGCCAATTATTTCCAATTATTTCAGTTGACCTGTCAAAATTTCAGTGTGAACTTCCAGTATCCTATTATATTAAGCGAGCAATTTCTGTATAATATATGTATTAATATTATAAATTGTATTTATATGGTTATGTGGGTATCTGGTTATCTGGTTATATGGGTATATATTTATGTTCAACGGATCTCGAAAACCGCTCCAACGATTCTCACGACATTTGGAGCATAGTAGGTTTATTATATAACAATTCGATTGCTCTAGATCCCATCCTTGGAAAAACTCGCTGAACGACATTATTGAAGGATAACTCATCCTTGGCTGAAACAGCTGTGGATAGTAAAAAAGTGAGTGAGCGAGTGAGTATGTGAAAAATCAAAATATTGCATCCCCGAAATTCATAAGATGACGTATAGCCGGCTGTGAATTAATATAAACACGATCACTTTAGAGAATTGTGTTCTGTTTACTGTAATGATTTAAATTCCAGATTTTGCACAAATATTCTAAAAGTATCAATCTCGTGCACCTCGAAGCACAAATTTCAATTCTCTTTCTAGATTTTCCAGAGTCAATGTTCGAATTTCATTCATGGGACGTGAATAATATACCATTTGTTAATATAGAACTGTAATCTAGAGAGACAACCTTGTCCTAAAGAGATGGTTAAAATTGGTAACTGAATTGATAACCAGTCCAATTTTGACAGGTTGGCATCAATTTGAGGAAGGCTTCTGAACATGATTTGAGACACTGAACTCACTATGTTAGTACCAAGTTAAAGGACTTATCTATACTATAATAAAGGAAAGAACTGGCTTATACACGTACGAGATAGGGAAATTATGTTTGACTCATCATCACATCTCAACTACTCAACTGAAATTTCGCATATGTATTATTAGTTATCGAGGTTGGTTTTAGGCCTACTTCAAACTCTCTATGATTCCAGTCGGTCAAAATTTCAGTTTGTCAAGTTTTAAAATTACCCTTGCGAAGCACGGGTTACCTTGAATATGAGCCATGCTATTTATTAAGCTAGCAATTTCTGTATATATCTTTATATTCGGTTATTTATATGGTTGGTTATATATTCATGTCTCCATAACGGCTCTAACGATTTTCACGAAATTTGGAACATAGTAGGTTTATTATATAACAATTCGATTGCTCTAGATCCCATCCTTGGAAAAACTCGCTGAACGACATTATTGAAGGATAACTCATCCTTGGCTGAAACAGCTGTGGATAGTAAAAAAGTGAGTGAGCGAGTGAGTATGTGAAAAATCAAATATTGCATCCCCGAAATTCATAAGATGACGTATAGCCGGCTGTGAATTAATATAAACACGATCACTTTAGAGAATTGTGTTCTGTTTACTGTAATGATTTAAATTCCAGATTTTGCACAAATATTCTAAAAGTATCAATCTCGTGCACCTCGAAGCACAAATTTCAATTCTCTTTCTAGATTTTCCAGAGTCAATGTTCGAATTTCATTCATGGACGTGAATAATATACCATTTGTTAATATAGAACTGTAATCTAGAGAGACAACCTTGTCCTAAAGAGATGGTTAAAATTGGTAACTGAATTGATAACCAGTCCAATTTTGACAGGTTGGCATCAATTTGAGGAAGGCTTCTGAACATGATTTGAGACACTGAACTCACTATGTTAGTACCAAGTTAAAGGACTTATCTATACTATAATAAAGGAAAGAACTGGCTTATACACGTACGAGATAGGGAAATTATGTTTGACTCATCATCACATCTCAACTACTCAACTGAAATTTCGCATATGTATTATTAGTTATCGAGGTTGGTTTTAGGCCTACTTCAAACTCTCTATGATTCCAGTCGGTCAAAATTTCAGTTTGTCAAGTTTTAAAATTACCCTTGCGAAGCACGGGTTACCTTGAATATGAGCCATGCTATTTATTAAGCTAGCAATTTCTGTATATATCTTTATATTCGGTTATTTATATGGTTGGTTATATATTCATGTCTCCATAACGGCTCTAACGATTTTCACGAAATTTGGAACATAGTAGGTTTATGATATGTATATATGCCAATTCGATTGCACTAGGTCTCATGCCTGGGAAAACTCGCTGAAGGACATTGAAAGGATAATAATTATTCATTCTTGGGAAAACAGATGATAATCTCGTCGATAACAGAAGATGCGTGTGCCTGTGTGGGAGAGACAGAATTATGTTCAGCTTATCTCACGAGAAATATTATCTAGAAACTTTAAACGACTTGATCAAAATAATCTGAGTTGTTGACATGACATGGTATATCATTATATATCAGAGTATATCATAACTTTCAAAGTTGATCATTATTTTACAGTTTTAAGTGATTAGAGGGTGTTACTTTGTTATTCAATTTGGTTTGTAAACAATCTAAATTAGAATTTTTTGTTTTCAAATGTTTGGACTGGAAATTGGACCTGATAATTGAAGTATATGAAACATAACCTACTTTTTGAACTATTTATAGTGTATGAATCAAAATTCGGGGACGAAACAGTTTTAGGCTGTTTTTGGATTTTCTGGGAGAATTGTGTACTGTTTATCAAAAATAAAATAACGCTTTTAGTGTAGTTGAGAAGTTGATATTGTGGTAATTATTAAATGATGGTTTATCAGAGATTGACAATGGTGTAATAACCGGAATCGGTCTTTCTTAGTATCATAAATCTGTGGTTTTTGACAATTTCTCAGTCTTTTTCATTTACTGTAATTTAAAAAATCTGGTGCGCCACACTCACACAACTTCCCTCGCCTTTATGAAATTGATTACCTGACGCTAGTGTTCCCGCGCATCTCTAGTCTACTATACAAAAATTTGAGTCAGCTGGTGACAGCAAAATAACGTTTGAGACACACGAAGTCTGCTATCTCTTCATAGTGAATGATTGAATAGAATCAATTATTGTTGTATGTATAACAAACATCAATAGAACTGGGATAATCTAGATATAGGACCCTCATATTGTATATAAATATATAGTACCCTGAATGACATATGTGTGTAGTGCAGGTTGCGGGTTGCATAACGGCCAGGCGCTGACTAATTGCAGTACTTATTTCTGGTGCGCTTACAAAGCGTGCCTCAGGGATTAGGACTTAATTAAGTTGCCAAGTCCCTCGACAACTGTTCTCCCCCTCCCCGCATCCACACCTGTGTGTGTATGTGACATACAAAGTCGAATTACGCGATTATTCAATTCACATCCACCCATTTCACTCCGCAACACATAATGTATATACTGGGTACCTACCCTACATACGTCACACTCGTATTCCTAAAGTGAGGTCCACGTTATAATGGCAGTGTTTGATTGGCAATGGTATTGCTATAGTGAGGTCCACGTTATAATGGCAGTGTAGGAAGATAGGAGAAAAGGGTTGCCAGATCTCAGCCTTGCCACCCTAACAGCTGATATTGGTATATCTGATCTATGTATTTATTTATTTATTTATTCATTTATTTATCTATTTATTTATTTATTTATTCAGTGTGTGTGTGTGTGTGTGTGTGTGTGTGTGTGTGTGTGTGTGTGTGTATGAGTGTATGTGCGTCTGTGTACACGATATCTCATCTCCCAATGAACGGAATAACTTGAAATTTGGAACTTAAGGTCCTTACACTATGAGGATCCGACACGAACAATTTCGATGAAATGCGATTCAACATGGCGGCTAAAATGGCGAAAATGTTGTCAGAAACAGGGTTTTTCGCGATTTCTCAAAAACAGCTCTAACGATTTTAATCAAATTTATTCCTAAAATACTCATTGATAAGCTCTATCAACTGCCATAAGCCCCATATCTGTAAAAATTTCAGGAGCTCCGCCCCATCTATGCAAAGTTCGATTTTAGATTCTCATTATCAGGCTTTAGATACAATTTAAACAAATAATTCGAAGTGGAAAAGATTGAGCATGAAAACCTCTACAATAAATGTTCAGTAACATTTTCACCTGAAATTCAAAATAAGCTCGAGATCCGAGAAAATGTTATTATTTCAATACCAAACTGTTGGCAACTGTTGATTCTATAAAATCATTCACTATGAAGAGATGGCAGACCTCTTGTGTCTCCAGTGTTATAGTCCTGTCACCAGCTGGCTCAGATCTTGGAATAGTAGACTTGAGATGCGCGTGAACACTAGCGTCAGGTGATCAATTTTCATAACGGCAAGGAAAGTTGTGTGAGTGCCCCACACCAGATTTTTCCATTTGTCAATAAAATATATTTTTAAAGATTCAATGGTAAATTTTCATTATTGAGATTAAATATTTTGTCAATCAGTTGAATTTACATTTTTGATAAACGTTGTGGCAACATTGCTTCGCGTGAAAAGATAGAGCCATCTGCTTTGCTGAACGATAGACAAGGATAGCAACACCATTGTAAATCACACACTGCCATTATAAGTTGGACCTCACTATATCCTTGTCTATCATTTAACAAAGCGGATAGCGCCATCTCTTTCTCGCTTTGCTCTGTTGCCAGATCGTCTTTCAACAGCGTAGAATTGAAAATTAGATAAAAAAAATTCTACCTTAATTATGTAATTAATGAAAATTTAATTTCTTGCTTAATAAAATATAATAATTGATCATTTAAAACAAGAATGAACAGGTAATATGACATCAATAAACCAGTATCAGCTACCGTCTATAGAAGGCTTTGACAAGATGGTGGAACGGCAATGTTGTTTCCCTACGTTTCTCCACTGCCATTATAACGTGGACCTCACTGTAGTGTGGAACACATGCTAACACACGGTCACCGCTTGACTGATTGCTGTAATTGTGTCGGCTCTGTTGTAAGCTATTATCGTAGTTCAGGTGAGGCCGGACATACGGACATTGCAACCAGTCTCACTCTAAATATATCAGCAATGTCTGCTTGCAATGTTCATTGTATAAAAATTGTGGTATAGGATAATCCGAAAGAATAATTATCATCTAACGAAAAATCAAATTAAATGCTGTAAATCACCCGAAGACTTCTGCTACTGCAGTGGTCGCCAAACTTATTAGCCTGTGAGCTAGAATAGCATTTATAAATCTTCTAGTCAGCTTCCAAGGAATATAAGAATAAAGAAAGTATCTTTTATTCCCTATAAAGATACATTTCTAGTGTTGAAATCTATTTAAAAAGTATAACAAAAGTTGAAATATACATTTCAATGAGAGCAGAGGAACACTTCTTGGCGATCAAGTATTTTCTTGATGTTTGGAGTGTACGTTGTAGCCGCCATTCTGATGCAGTTGTCCAAAAAATGTTCCTTTATCGATTTTTTTGAATTTTATAGTTGAAAAAGATTATTCACACAAGTAGGTAGAGCTGAGCATAGCTTTCAACCTCAATGCAACTTTAATAATAATTGGATATTTTTCTTTGGGGATTTGAGGCCAAATATTTCCAGTTGTAGAAAGTGATCTAAGAGACAAGATAATTTTAAAAATCCACAATTCCATTTCAACTGAAGCCTGATCTCCACCAAAAGTTTTTACAACAAAAGCTGCAATACTTCTGTATCGATCTCTACAAAAGGAGAGTTGACGATTGTACCATATTCGATATGCTATTAAAATCTTGAAATCGTTGATAAAACTGTTTTCTCAAGTCTGAATTGTAACGTATTATTGGTTATGCTGAGGTGCTGTGAAGGATTTTTCTCGTCATTGATTTTCTTCAGACTGGAAAAGTGTTTATATTCAAACTGGACGACATTCTTTTCCCACATCTCAAGCTCCTTGGAAAACGATTTTACAGTTCAAATCATTCCACCGATGTCCTTATCTTTCCCTTGAAGCTGCAAATTTGAATAATTCAACTTCATATCTTTGAGAAATACAAATTTTGTAGCCATGTTTCTCAATGCATGGTTGACAACCCAAGCATTTCTGTGAGCTACCAAAAACCACCCCACGAGCTACCGGTAGCTCGACTGTTTGGCGACCACTGTGCTACTGCAAATATTGACAATAGGGTAAACAGCTAGATGGAAATTCGATGAGCGCTACTATAGAAGAAAAATCTGGTGTGGTACACTCACACAACTTTCCTTGCTCATTGAACTATAGCCTCATTCTTGAACGAGAATAATTCAGGGGAATAACATAATGACGATTGGCAGCAACATATTGAAACTACGATCAGACTTCTGTATATATGTGTATATATAATTGAATTAACAACATAACCATTAGAAGAGCAATGATACACATACTAAAGGAAGTCACTTTTCTGTATAGGGATACTTGTAATATAAATATAAATAAAAATAAAAATCTCAGCTACCTTTTTGAATTATTTTATCACAACATGTTTCGGACATTCAGGCCATTTTCACCTGAAAGTTCACTTGAAATGGCATGAATGTTGAAACAAGTTGTGATGAACTAGTTCAAAAAAGGGTACTGAGATTTGTATTTATATAGGAAAAATCTGGTGTGGCGCACTCACACAACTTCCTTGCCGTTATGAAAATTGATCAATGACGCTAGTGTTCCCGCGCATCTCAAGTCTACTATTCAAAGATTTGAGCCAGCTGGTGACAGGGCAATAACGCTGGAGACACCATGAGGTCTGCTATCTCTTCATAGTGAATGATTTAATAGAATCAACAATAATTTGCAATTGAATAATCACATTTTCTCGAATTTAAGCTTATTTTTAATTTTAGGATAAAATGTTACTGAACATTAATTGTAGAGATTTTCATGCTCAATCTACTCCACTTGATTTTTTTGTTTCAATTGTATCTGCAGCCTGATAATTGGGAATCTATCTGCATTGATGGGGTGGAGCTCCTGGAATTTTACAGATATGGGACTTGTGGCAGTTGATACAGCTTATCAATGACTATTTTAGGTATGAATTGATCAAATCGTTGGAGCCGTTTTCGAGAAAATCGCGAAAAACCCTGTTTTTGACAACATTTCCACCATTTTAGCCGCCATCTGAATTGCATTTGATCAAAATTGTTCGTGTCGGATCCTTATAGTGAAAGGACCTTAAGTTCCAAATTTCAAGTCATTCCGTTAGTTGGGAGATGAGATATCGTGTACACAGACGCACATACACTCATACACACACACCACACACACACACACACACACACCACACACACACACACACACACAATCACATACAGACCAATACCCAAAAACAAGTTTTTCGACTCAGGGGACCTTCAAACGTATAGAAATTTAGAAATTGGGGTACCTTAATTTTTTTCGGAAAGCAATACTTTCCTTACCTATGGTAATATGGCAAGGAAAGTAAAAATAATAGTCACTTATTGGATCCAATGAACATTAAACCTATAGACTGAGTGCCGATTGCACAAAAGTCGGTTCAATTTTAACTGTGATTAATTCAACGAGAACCAATCAGAGAAGCTGTCTTTTTAAAAATGCTCTCTCTGATTGGTTCTCGTGGAATTAATCACGATTGAAAATTAACCGGCTTTTGTGCAACCGGGTATTTTAGTAAACTAAATGATATACTATGTATTGTTAGAGTGTTGTCAATATCCAACAATAGCAGTTAACCCGTGCTTCGCAAGGGTCTTTCTTAAAACTTGACGTAATGAAATCTAGAAGAATTCAAAATAGGCCTATGAACAGTGAGTCAGTCATTCTATCAGGGCTCGAATAATTTGAAATTTTAATTAAATAAAAATGGAAGAATATAATTTCTCTATGTGAATAACAACACCTTCATTAATAGACATATTAACTGCATGCGTTTTCATATTGCCGATACAGCATTGATGAAACTGTAGACGTTTATTTAGCATTTGTCTCAAAAATTGTTCCAGTTGAAAAATTAATAATCCATGCCCCGTGTAGGCCTAAACATTGCATCAGGAGAACGAAGTTTCGGAACTATGTTTTTCAGGTAGAAAGCAATATAGAAACAGATGTTCCTTTTTTAATTTCGACCATATGATTTGGTGATTTTTTAATGAAATCGAATGTACCATTAATGGAATTCAAACATTAATTCTAAAAAATCTAGAGGAGAATTAAAATTGGGCTTCCAGGTGCACGAGAATGATATTTTTAGAATATATGTGCAAAATTGGAGATCTAAATCATTCCCTTTTTTCAGTATGCAATCCACAAATTGACATGTTTTGATGCGAACAAACGAACACACGAACAAACACAACCCTACTCTCTCTTATTATATAGATAGGGTAAACAGCTAGATGGAAATTCGATGAGCGCTACTATAGAAGAAAACTCTGGTGTGGTACACTCACACAACTTTCCTTGCTCATTGAACTATAGCCTCATTCTTGAACGAGAATAATTCAGGGGAATAACATAATGACGATTGGCGCCAACATATTTGAAACTACGATCAGACTTCTGTATATGTGTATATAAAATTGAATTAACAACATAACCATTAGAAGAGCAATGATACACATACTATAGGAAGTCACTTTTCTGTATAGGGCTACTTGTAATAAAAATAAAAATGTCAGCACCATTTTTGAATTATTTTATCACAACATGTTTCGGACATTCATGCCATTTTCACTGGAGAAAATTCACTTGAAATGGCATCAATGTTGAAACATGTGTGATAAACTAATTCAAAAAGCGTACTGAGATTTGTATTCATATTTATATAGGAAAAATAATGGTCACTAATTGGATCCAATGAACAATTGAACCTATAGACTGAGTGCCGATTGCACAAAAGTCGGTATAATTTTAACTGTGATTGATTTAACGAGACCCATCAGAGAAGCCGTCTTCTTAAAAACGCTCTCTCTGATTGGTTCTCGTGGAATTAATCACGGTTAAGAATTAACCGGCTTTTGTGCAACCGGATCTATATGTACTAAATTAATATACTATGTATTGTTAAAATATTGTCAATATCTAACATTGATTATTATCAACTCACAAGAGTTCATGTGAGCTTCAACACAAAGTTCTGTAAGTTGATAATCTACAAAGTAAAATTCACAACAGAATTAGTGATCTCCAATCATGGACTAGTTCAACAATATGTGTTCAACAAAACCACCCATAATCCAAGATAGTTTATTCGTCTGAATTTCAAAAAAAAAAAATTAAGCATGAAAAAATGCTCCGCTTCTGAGAGCAGTACAGTATCTTGAAAGTTTTATAGCCGAAAACTTGGCAACTTTCAATATCTAGTTTGTCTCCGCCACGAGAAATCCCCTAAGTATCAACATCATTGTCTATGAAGTTGGTACGGAATAAAGTTGATAAAAAGTTTGCCAGCATTATACTCATCGAGAAGCTCCATCCATTCTCAGGTAGACAACATATTGAAAAAGTTGCAAGGGTTACAACATTACCTAGAAGTCTTCTAAGCGACAGGGTTTTGTGAAAGATGAAGAATGCTGTGCTCATCCCAACTTGACTGGGCCATCTTCAACAAGTTGACTGTTCTTTCTCTCTCTCCCTCTCTTAATCACTCTCTCTCCACTCTTTCTCTCTGTCTCTTTGGTAGAGAGTTAGTGGGAAGGATACTTCGAATATTCTTTCCGAAGAATGGACATTGATATTTGCAAAGATCTGTAAATGTGTAGACGCATAACAATATAACTATCTATAGTTATTATATTACAAATTGCTTTTTCATATCATATACAGTTCAATAATTATTTTTTAGACTTTATAGTTTAAATTCATCTAGGCCTATTATTTTCTGTATTGTAAGCTATTGTATATAAGTGTATAAGCCAGTCAATCTATTTTTAGTCTAAATGATGTAATAGTATGTTAGTCACAAGGATGGGAAGGCCGTTTTGCAGGCGAGAATGAGGTTTCTAGTCGAGGCGTTAGCCGAGACTAGAATTTCATTCAAGCACTGCCACAGACATTCACGTCCAAGTAACTTACAATATTTTTTGTCATAATAATCTAGAAAAGAATAATTAATTGAGAAACAGAAAACATAACCTGCTTATGCTGACATTACTACATGCATTACAACATAACCTAGTTTACAAGTTTCGAATCAGGAATTTCTTGATTGTAGTTGACAAACCATCCACCTGGAGCGCTAAAAGGCGGCAGTTTTGCTGTTCCAAATTCGGAGCTAGGAAACATACTCGACTGTAAAGAAAACATATATCTCTCTCTCTCTCTCTCTCTCTCTCTCTCTCTCTCTCTCTCTCTCTCTCACTTTCTTTCTCTCTACAAAGCTCCGCCAATTATATAGAAGCATAACAATATATATTATCTATAGTTATTATATTACAAATTACTTTTCTATCATATACTTTCAATAATTATTTTCTTAGTCTATATATGTAAATTCATCTATAATTTTGCTGTATTGTAAGCTATTGTATATAAGTGTATAAGCCAGTATATATTGTAATCTACATAAATAAAGTACTCAATCAATCAATCAATCAATCAATGAGAACTACAACATTGCTTCAGTTGGGTTTTTTCTTGACTCTTCAAGGTACATAGATACAGAACAATATCTTTACTATAAAAAAGGGAAGAACTGGATTATACATGTACGGGATAGGAAAATTATGTTTGACGCATCATCACGTCTCAACTACTGGACTGATTAACTTGAAATAGGTCTTTGAATATAGATTCCTTATAGCCGAGGATGGTTCTAGACCTATTTTCAATTTTAAAGAGATTTCAGAAGATTAAGAAGAATAAGTTGAAGAAGAAGAATAAGAAGAGTAAGTTGAAGAAGAAGAAGAAGAAGAAGAAGAAGAAGAAGAAGAAAAAGAAGAAGAAGAAGAAGAAGAAGGAGAAGAAAAAGGAGAAGAAGGAGAAGGAGAAGAAGGAAAAGGAAGTAAGAAGAAGTAGAAATATTGGAAGCTCGTAGGTAGGTGGGTGATGATGTAATCGGTCATGAATGGTTTAGGGGTAGGAGCTAGGTGTTAGTCATGCAAAAGGTGGGTGGAGTAAAACCAGCACATGGGGTGGGTCGATATGCATACATACATACTTTACATACATTGCCCACTCAGTAGGCTACATACATACATAGACACTCAGTACTACATACAGCAACTGTATTTACACGCCCTACCAGCGTCATCATAGCTTGTAAACAGAGCTACTCAAACGACCAACACCCAAATTATACTCATGTGCTACAGACAGGACTGCTCGGTTCTTCAATTGATACAAGCTGTTCACTTTGAGCACCGGTGGAGGGGATTTCAAAAAATTGTGGGCCGGCTTCCGAGCTCGGAATTTATTTACTAAGTTCTAGACTTCACTTATTCCGATATTCGCGCCTACTCAATCACACGAGTAGTCGCGTGTTGTACTTTTTACAACATCCAATTTCCAAGTGTTATGTACTCTGTTTACTGTCAAAACATATAATTGACCGAGCGAA
>NW_024090928.1:0-21121 GCF_014356525.2 Nilaparvata lugens
TACTCAAGCTATTGTTTCTCTATGCTATTGATCAATTTGAAAACAAATCTAATTCAATTTGTGATTCAAAGTTTACGCAATAATAAAAGTCCAACCAAACAGAGGCCCGGTTGCACAAAAGCCGGTTAAATTTTAACCGTGATTAATTTCACGAGAACCTATCAGAGAAAACGCCTTTTTGATAATACGGCTTCTCTGATTGGTTCTCGTGGAATTAATCACGGTTAAAATTTAACCGGCTTTTGTGCAACCGGCACAGAGCTTTCTATCCAAGTAAATCTATAGCCTGATTGGTAGAACGCACGTTTAATGAATGGGAGGTTGGGGGTTCTGGACCAGTCAAACTAATTTTTTTCTTGCTGGAAATTTTCAACTCTGGAGATCATCCACGTGATTTTGACAGAATAATATCATAGAGAAAAAATAGCTCAAGAGCGTCGTATGTCATGGTATGGGGCGTTCATGTTGCAAATGTGAGTGTTAACTGAAGCCGATAGTCCTAGTAGTTGTTTTTGGTGAAGCTATGTGACGCTGGTAGTCTCTCATACTGTGCCCTTCTTACACTCTTACACTCCCAACAACACACTAATAATAGACAGTGTATAGGGTGTCTATGTTGCAAATGTGAGTGTTAACTGAAGCCGATAGTCCTAGTAGTTGTTTTTGGTGAAGCTATGTGACGCTGGTAGTCTCTCATAATGTGCCCTTCTTACACTCTCACACTCCCAACAACACACTAATAATAGACAGTGTATAGGGTGTCTA
The DNA here is from genome assembly GCF_014356525.2 of Nilaparvata lugens. NCBI lineage: Eukaryota > Metazoa > Arthropoda > Insecta > Hemiptera > Delphacidae > Nilaparvata > Nilaparvata lugens. Next base: position 766 of record NW_024090928.1, read on the forward strand.
TGTTGCAAATGTGAGTGTTAACTGAAGCCGATAGTCCTAGTAGTTGTTTTTGGTGAAGCTATGTGACGCTGGTAGTCTCTCATACTGTGCCCTACTTACACTCTTAAGGTGCGTACAGATATACGCGCCGCGAACATGAGCAATTCACTTTTAATAAGCTGACTATATCTGTATTTTTACAGAAACGGTATAAGATATAGATATAAAAAGCTTGGCATCAGCTGATTAGAAGTGAATTGCTGATGTTCGCGGCGCGTATATCTGTACGCACCTTTAGGCTCAACTCACACTTAGGCGACTCAGGTCGAGAAGAGACTCGACTCTAGTGGAGAGCATGTGTTTCCAAATGGTGACACTCAGACCAGTCGACTCGACTCTAGTCTCCCCGCGACGACACCATTTAAAAACACATACTCTCCACTAGTGTCGAGTCTCTTCTCGACCAGAGTCGCTCAAGTGTGAGTTGAGCCTTACACTCCCAACAACACACTAATAATAGACAGTAGTCGACAGTAATCGAAGAGGAAATTTGCAACATAGAATACCTATAACATGAGATATCTTCTTATGCTATCTTTTCTCTATGCTCTCGCCGAGTCGCTAGTCGAATGTCCAACATAATTCCGGCGCCACTCTCTTGTCGAGTGCCTACAAGCGCGAGAGTGTGGATGCCTACTACGCCAGTCCTCGCCTTCACTTGCCGTGGCTCGCCTTCACTTGCCGAGGCTCACCGTCACTTACCTTAGAGTGGCAAGCCGAGTATCCCTTTCACACTCTCGTCTATAGTGAGGTCCACGTTATAATAGCAGTATCTGATCAACATTGGTGTTGCTATCCTTGTCTGTCACTCGACAAAGCAGATAGCGCTATCCTCTACCACCTCCACACTGTTCCCACATCATGTTTCAACATTGTAGAAGTATAATTAACAAAATATTGATGCCAATTATGAAAACTTATTATTTGATTTATCATTTCAAAATAAATTTTCTTTGATATTAAAATATTAAAGATTATTTTTAACAAGAATGAACAGTAAGGCTCAACTCACACTTGGGCGACTCAGGTGGAGAAGAGACTGGACTCTAGTGGAGAGCATGTGTTTCCAAATGGTGACACTCAGACCAGTCGATTCTAGTCTCCGCGACGTCACCATTTGAATAGACATGCTCTCCACTAGAGTCCAGTCTCTTCTCCACCTGAGTCGCCTAAGTGTGAGTTGAGTCTGAATATTACATTAAATATACCGGTATCCTCTATGGGAGGCAGTGGTAATGCAGAGAATCAGCAACACTGTTCTATACTTCTCCACTGCCATTATAACGTGGACATCACTGGAGGGAATAGTAGATATCAAGAAAAATATCAAAATATATTAGAATAGACATCACCTCAATATCAAGACAAGAATTGTTGGACACCGTCAAGTAAGTACCCACAATAACATAGATTTAGGTGGATAATCCCAATTGTAACTACATTATTTCTTAAATAACTCAAGATAAGATATTATCACGGGTTTATTAACTATCGGAATACTTTCTTATACTTTTTACGCAACTATTGGAAATGAAATTGATACGCCGTATCGTCCAGATGAACAAATAGCCACAAAAACCCGAGATATAGGCGAATTATTACAATATTTGAGCAACGTAATCTCTGTAATAACTAAAGATCATAAATTATAACGGGTTTATAAACTATCAGAATTCTTTCTTATACTCTTGACACAGCTTTTAGAACAGGAATTGGTAGGGCAAATCATCTAGATAGATAAATAGTCATGAAATCATGAGATTGAGGTGAAGTTGAACTACATAATTTCCGAGATAACAGAAGTTTGAAGAGTGGTAGGGACAGAAGCCTCTCACAATGCATTCTTACTGTATATTTATTCTACTATTAGAACAATAATTAATTGATGCGGCACATTTTTAATGTAGGTTCCACTAAAAAATAATGCAATTTTTATACATCTTACAAAAATTAAGAGTTACTTACTCAAGGACCGGTTTACGAGCTCGGGATTTAGCTAAGTTCTAGACTTTAAACAGCTGGAGTCAGAAAATCAGCTTTCCAAAACGGGGCATAGTCGCAGTTTTTATTTTATCATTTCTATAATTGGAAACGTTTTATCTTGACGAAATTCAACATTTCATATAATATCACCCCAATTACCTATAAACAATTCCCCCATTACATAATATAACCTCAATATATTCCTATTTTTTAATTACCCCATTACATACATAATTCAAAATAGCCTAAACTTTACACTATTTTCTCTTCATTTTATTTTGTGTTCATTTTTCAAGTTTTTCGAAATTTAATTCAAACGTGACTTTGACAATGACTACGACTACGCCCCGTTTTAGTAAGCAAATTTTCTTACTCCAGCTGTTTAAAGTCTACAACTTAGCCAAATCCCGAGCTCGGAAACCGGCCCTAAATCAAGTCTTTGAAAATTGATTTTTCACTCCTATAATAAGGGGGAATTTCAAAAACTAGTATATTTAACTGGAGTCATTTCAGAGTATAATATGTAGTTTGTTCAAAGCTGATATCCATATATTCTTCTCATCTTTGTATTCTCAATATGGATCTAAAAATATCCCACCTCACAAAACAATATATTTTGCTAAATTCCTACATAATAACAACCTTCCTACAATTGAATACGGGGATTGGAGGCCCTATACCAATGGGTAGTAACACTATAAGATAACTTACAAGCTAGAGGCACATCAAAGTACATGGAGAGATTTGTCTTGAAACTAAGATCAATAAATTTTTCTCATCAAATTTGAGATGATTCTACTATTTATATGCAATTTTTAAAAACAAATATCAGATAAATGTTATAGATCACAGCCCGCCTTTCTCTTCGACCCACACCTTTGATATGCCTTTTCTTTGAATCTAGATAGTTTTAAAATAAGAACCAGATTGAAGATTGAAAAGATAATACAAGATATGTGTGGAAATGAAACCACAGACATTGCAATAAATTGAGAATTACCTGGCATGTTGTAGGAGGATACATCTATTTCATTGAATATTCCAGTGGATCCATTGACAATTTTCCATGTTCCAAGTTCAATGTCCAAACAAGAGGTTTTGTGTAAACAATATTCCAAGCCTGAAAATTTGAATTGGATAAAATGACTGCAATAATGTATGAGTTCGCAAGAAAACAACAATTTTTTACAAGATAATGCGTTGAAAACCTTCATATTTTTTTTTAAAATGATAACATAAAAATAGGTATTATTTTTCATAAATACTTATAAAGCATGATAAAATATGATTTTATAACATTAAGTTCAAGATTATAAAGTGTTAAATCCCAAAATTTTTGTTATTTTGATAAATGGTTGATGACTTTTGCGTAACTGCAACAGACAATCCCAACCTAACATGTCTATGACTATAACATGGCTGGACATATAGAGTGATAACTCAACAAAAATTAAGAACCAAACCAAAAACTTTATTGAAGAAGATTTAATAATCTATTAAGTACATGTTACAATATAATTCAAGCAGCTATCAACGGAATATTACTAACAAACATGTAAAAAAAGATACGGTAGGCCAAGAGCCGATACCGTATTGCAGAGTGAAGATTGGGATAAACATTTTGCAATTATATTCAATGAATGGGAGTTTTAAAATATAAATATACTCGATTCACTTATAAAACAACATAATAATCATGAAAATAAGCTTTGAATCTTCGAAATACTCACAAAATCACGTTATCAAAATGTAGGTTTGGGCGATCAAGTCAATCAATGCGATCAATGCACACATTAGCTTCGTATTATGCAATAATTAACGGTTGAAACCTATTTAAACGTTAATGTTTTTAGAAAAACTACTAAATAAAAGATATTTCATAAAATCAAACTTCAAATCGTAATATTTTAGTCACAAAATTCAATTTTTATGAACCTAAACACAAGAACTGTTGATATTCAAAATGTAGTCTGCCTCTGCAGTCTGCAATAATTGAAAACATTGTGACGTCACAGCAGTCTAGTTGAGATTCTGACCGCTTGCAGCAGCACTAAGCAGGGACTGCATTTGAAATTCAAAAGTTCTGTTTCTTGTCTTACTATTTCTTCTTGTCAAACATTCAGCTAGAGATTACTTGTAAACGGTCAATTTTACAGAAAAATTGATAAGAACACAAAAGAAAGACATTGAAACGCTCCACAAACTGATTTTTGACTGAGAAAAATCGATTCATAAACAGAAGAAATATGATAGTTTAAAAACATACATTATCAGAAAGACAGAGTGGACAAGAAACATTCAGCTCAAGTTCACTTGGAAACGATACATTTTACAGGAAAATTGATGTAAATACAAAATATAGACATTTGAATGCTTCATAAACTAATTTTTGAATGAGCAGAATCGATCCATATACAGCAGAGTTATAACTGTTCAAAGACATAGATTATCATGAAGAAGGAAGAGTGGATGTCAAACATTCAGCTCAAGTTTACTTAAAAACGGTTAATTTCATAGAAAAATTGATGGGAATATAAAAAAAAGACATTAAAATTTTTCACAAACTGGTCTTTGATTGATCAAAATCTATCCATAGACTGTAGAGTTAAGCTAGTTCAAAGACACACAATATCAGCAAGACAAAGGTAGATGTTAGACATTCAATCAAATTTACTTAAAAAGGGTCGATTTTACTAAAAAAATATAGGAATATAAAAAATAGACATTGAAATGCTTCACAAACTGATCTTTGATTGAGAGAGATCTATCCATAAACAGCAGAGTTATGATAGTTTTAAGACACACATTGTCAGGATGTCAAACAAACAATCAGCTCTAGTTTTCTTAAAAACGGTCTATTTTACTAAAATATTGATATTAATATAAAAAATAGACATTGAAATGCTTCACAAACTGATCTTTGACTGTGCAAAATCGATCAACAAACAGCAGATTTATGATAATTAAGAGACTCACATTGTCAGGAAGAAAAGAGTGGATGTCAAACATTAAGCTCGTTTACTTAAAAGCGGTAAACCTTACAGAAAAATTGTTAGGAATACAAATATAGACATTAAACTGATCTGTGATTGATCAAAATCGATCCACAAACAGCAAAGTTATGATAGTTCAAACACATATAAGACTAAATCAATCATGAAGTGCTCTATGATTCAGAACAGATTTCACCTCACATATTTTGTAAAATTCAACTATATAGAGGAGATCCATACCAAGCATACTAAGACATCAAGGAATATCACAGGAGAACAATAAATTGAAATAATTGGGGCCCGGCTGCACAAAAGTCCTTCAAGTTTTAATCGTGATTAAACTGTGCTTCGATTACACTTTCAGTACCGTAGTTTTAGGATTTGTAGCATAAAGTGTTGGTTGCACAAAAGACTGTTAAATTTTAATTGTGGTTAGATTCCACGAGAACCAATCAGAAAAGGCTTTTTCGATAAGAAGGCACTCTGATTGGTTCTCGTGGAATCTAACCGCGATTAAAATTTAACAGGCTTTTGTGCAACCAACACTTTATGCTACAAATCCTTAAACTACTGGAAGGGTAATAGAAGCACTGTATGACTGAGAACAGCTTCCAGCTCACAACACAAGAAATTTCGAAGAATTTATTGATTCATACAATATTAAGTACCATGATAGGGAGAGAAAAAAATAAGGTAACCTTGTGCTATTGCTCTCCCAAATTTAGTTAAGGTTACACATAGAAACATTGAACTAAACTTAACAGACACCTATTCTAGGCAATACCTCACCATCAAGAGATACCATGACTTATAAAGCTATCAGAATACTTTATACCACATATCCATCAGCTATATGGGAAGATTATTTTATGCACTGAATGATTCAGAAGCCTGCCACCTCAATAAAACAAAGCATTTTGTAAAATTCAACTCTTAAATAGGCCTATTTAAGGGAATACCTCACAATCAAGAGATATCACAGGTGATAGAGCTGCTGGAATACTTTGTGTTATATATCATTCAACTATTGGAAGAGTATTTGAAGAGCTCTAAGATTCAGAACAACTCCTAGCACACTAGATAAAGATTTATAGTAAAATTCAACTCAAAATTTACCTATTTCAGGGAATATCTCATCATTAAAAGATTTCATGACTAAAAAAACTGTTGTAATACTTTGTACTAAACATTCTTCAACTGTTGAAACAGTATTTTCAGTGTTGTTATATCTAGAACAGCTTCCACCACTTAGAACAAGAAATTGAGTAAAATCCAAGTCTGAAAAAGTCCTATTTCAGGAAATTACTCACTATCATGAGATATCACAGGTGAGAGAGCTGTTAGAATACTTTATACTGAACATATTTGAACTATTGGAAAATTATTTCAAACGCTGTACTATCTAGAACAGCTTCTACCACCTATAAAACGAGTAATTTTGTTAAATTCAACACTAAATTGAAAGTGGTATAATATGATAGCTGTAGACTTGTTACATCGATTTATATCGGATTTTTCTCGATTACACATACCCTGGGGGCGGCAAAGGACCTGGTTACCTATAACCCTTCCCCCCCGCTGACGGCGTGATTATCGAGCCCAAAAATTGAAAGTGGTGTAATATGATAGCTGTAGACTTGTTACATCGATTCCCATCGGATTTTTCTTGATTACACATACCCTGGGGGCGGCAAGGAACCTGGTTACCTACAACCCTTCCCCCCCCGCTGACGGCGTGATTATCGAGCCCAAAAATTGAAAGTGCTGGTATCATATGATAGCTGAAGACTTGTTCTATCGATTCTCATCAATTTTTCCTGGAATACACTTTCCCTGGCGGCGACAAGGGACCTGGTTTAATACATTAACCCCCCCACCCCCTGCCTATAACGTTTTTCCTCCGCCCGCATCGTAATTATTGAGCCCAAAATTTGAAAATGGTATAGAATGAAAGCCCAAAATTCTCTCTATCCAATGACACCTTCATCTTCAAGATCGGTGATGGTGGCGGGCTAACCGTGAAGCTGGCCCGCCAATGTATAAACCCTTATAAAACCCATTTCCGGTTGAGCCCAAAAATTGAAACTTGGTTATTCTGGAAGCCCAAAAAGAGCCCTAAATATTGGCATATGTTTCAAATTTTGGGCTCGATATGGTGGGGCGGCAAGGGACCTGGTTACCTACAACCCTTCCCCCCCGCTGACGGCGTGTTTATTGAGCCCAAAAATTGAAAGTGGTATCATATGATAGCTGAAGACTTGTTCCATCGATTCTCATCATTTTTTTCTGGAATACACTTTCCCTGGCGGCGACAAGGGACCTGGTTTAATACATTACCCCCCTCCCCCTGCCTATAACGTTTTTCCTCCGCCCGCAGCGTAATTATTGAGCCCAAAATTTGAAAATGGTATAGAATGAAAGCCCAAAATTCGCTCTATCGAATGACATTATTCATCTTCAAGATCGGTGATGGTGGCGGGCTAACCGTGAAGCTGGCCAGCCGAATTTGAAAACTTTCGAAGTCTCTCACGGTCGTATTTTTTGAGCCCAAAATTTGAAAATGGTATAGAATGAAAGCCCAAAATTCACTCTATCAAATGACACCTTCATCTTCAAGATCGGTGATGGTGGCGGGCTAACCGTGAAGCTGGCCCGCCAATGTATAAACCCTTATAAAACCCATTTCCGGTTGAGCCCAAAAATTGAAACTTGGTTATTCTGGAAGCCCAAAAAAAGCCCTAAATATTGGGATATGTTTCAAATTTTGGGCTCGATATGGTGGGGCCAGCTTCACGGCGGTAAATCAGTTGTATTATTTGATTTTTGAAAATAAATTACTCATTATTTAGATGTCTAATTGATAAACTAGAGTACGGTAGTGAACTTATAGAGAATTTAATTCTCTTAAAAAATGTTCCTTTTCAAAATTGAGCTAGAAATACATGTTCAAAAGTTATTGAGGTATCATTTTTGAGAAACACACTGATCTTAAAATGTAAATTATTTTTGACGCTCCATAACACGTTATTTTATGGATTTCTGACCAATTTGAGCGCATCATGACATAGTAAATTTAATTCTCTTCAAAAATGGTTCTCATAAAAATTTACCCACTATCAAGAGTTCAAAAGTTATAGCGAAAAAACTACAGAGAAATTCATTGTTGACTTGACTTCCAATACTTTTGAGCCTCTAAAACTCCTTATTTGTTCAACCTATTATCATTATAAATGCATGAAATTGTAGTAAATTTTGTTGTCTTCAATAAAGGTTATAGAAAAATTACAATATGATGAACCGTTTAGAAGTTATCGAGAAAATAGTTGTTTCCCCCAACAATCTCTGAACCCATGAAAGTTGAAATATGGAGACAGAGGCCGTACTGAATACTGCCTTTAGTCGAGTGGTGCCAAGTAGTTTACAAAAAATCCGCTAGATGTCATGAGCTGTTCAATTTGCAACTCTGTCATCTGTCCACTGGCAAGCTGTCTATTTTGATCTTTCATGGCTGATGGCTTCAGAGATTGTTGGACGAATGTTCCAGTATTTCCCCGATAACTTTTTAACGGTTCATCATATTGTAAACTCGCTCATGACCTTTATTGAAGAAAACAAAATTTACTACAATTCTATCTATTTTTTAAGGTGATAAATTCAGGTAATAGAGAATTATAGGGGATCAGAAGTATAGAAAGCCAAGTCAACAATGAATTTCTCAGCAGATTTTTCTCTATAACTTTTGAACACTTGATAGTTGGTTGATTTTTATCAGTACCATTTTTGAAGAAAATTCAATTTACCATGTAATTATATGTTCACATTGTTTCAAAATCAGAGAATGTTGTGGTATGAAGCTTAAAACACAATTGATATTTGAATTTCAGTGTGTTTTTCAACAATGGTATCCCAATAACTTTTAAATAGTTCATTTGAGCTCGATTCTGCACAGGAACATTTTAAACGGAAACAAAATTCCCTACAGAATAGTCTAATTATATTACTCAATAAACTCAATAGTAAGAAGTTACAGAGCTTCAAAAACAAGGGATCTGCATCATCGTTGAAGTCCTCTGTAGAATTTTCTGTCCTTGGCTTCTGAGATGATAAGAGGTGATTTTACTAGTGAACAGCTTGAAGATGAAAAGATTCTCTACAAAATTATGCAATTAGATTACTGAAGAGCTCTGATGATAAGGAGTTATAGAGTACCGTATCAAAATTGAGAAAACCCATGTAAACATGGCTACAGCTCTTCTGTAGTATTTTATAAATAACTTCTGAACGGTTGGTCGTAGAACAAATTTTAATGAAACAATATTTGTAGAGAATTTTATTTTCTACAATAATGTATAGTCCAATTTGCTAAAAACTGTGGAAAGTAGGCATTATAGAGCTTCAAAGGAATTTGAAATTGAAATCTTCAGTGAACTATCAAGCAATACCTCCTCAATAACTTTTAAATGCTCAATAAAAGCGCAATTTTTCATTGAACCATTTGTGAAGACAACTAATTTTTCAATAAGATGATACAAAAAATTTAATCATTAGTTGATGTTGTAAAAATGTAGTTGTTATTTAAAAACTAATAACGCTGTTGGTTTGATAGTCATAGGTAGGTAATTTTCAAAATGTTCCCAGCATTGTGCTGCCCATAAGCGATAGCGGCCAGATTATGAACTATTGCCACTTTCTGGTTTCTGACAAGCTGACATTGCGCCATCTTTGATTTTTGTCTGTTTACAATATTATTCTGTACAAGTCCGCAAACAATTGCTGATTATTAAATTAATATTAACTTTCGAACTTCAATTTTTTTAAAAATATATTCTATTATAATTGCTTGAAGTCTATCAATGGTAAAAATAGTTTGCAACCGTCCAATAATTGAAGAATGTGTGTGTAAAATTTAAAGTGGATATTCCCATAGGGTTCCTTACAGCTAAGTTTTGAAAATGAAATACTGTAAGTATTACAATGAATAAACGTTTATTCCTATGAAATTCATCTTATATTATTAGTAAATTAAGAACTATAAGCTTTGAAAACATTTACTTTGAGAAAATGATTGCAAATTCTTCATGTGTTAGCTATACTATGTTTTATGAGCCAATGGCCAAGGGCTGTCTTATTGTATTTATAAGTTTTTAGATGATATTAAGCTTATTTCATCTAAAATATTGTTGTAAAATGTACTCATCGTTATTTTTAAAATAACTCCATTCAGTTTTGGATCTACTTGTTGATTATTTTTTACTTTTTTCATAACATCACTGAGCTTTACATTGACGGCAATGGTAGGTAGGTTGGGTGTGCAGAATGCTCGGCACAATACTTCAAATAAACTTATTATCTCTCAATTTAAAGAAATAACAATTTGTAATTCAAAACTATTAATGAAGTATTATTACTCTTCTCTCTAATAGTCTTATCTACTGTTTAATTTATTATTTTTTACATTTTCAGGTACCGTAGGCCTATAATATATAATATTATCATCATTGGAGATTATAACCATTCAATTGGAATAGTAACTTGAGATTTTATGTTCAAACAATATTGCTACAATATTCATTGTATTTGAAACGGAAGAAGCTGATTCAAATATTTATGCAACATACAAGGTAATTTACCTCTCTACAAATATCATGTAATTTTTCTGCTCTTCAAGCAAATTTGCTTAAAATATGCTTTCTAATTTTAATTATAAAGGCATTTCAAATGTTTGGGTACATAGAGAATGGCGTGCTGTAATCTATAGATTTTTCCTCATTCCAAATTTAAACTTGACACTTTGAAATCCTACCTATAATGTATTAACAGTTTCATGAGGAAAATCTATCAGGCTGCAGTTCTGGACAATTTCTCTCCATATACTTTGACATGTCTCTAGCTTAAGTTAAGATAACTTTAGTGTTACCGTATTTATTTATTGAAAAGTATCCCCAAATTTATTATTAGCAACTAATGAATTGATAACAGATATGAAGTGAAAATTTAAATGGAAAAGCAGATTGCAGTTTATGGATTTTGATAAAAATAGTTAATCAATGACTGAAAGGAAGAATTCTCATAGTTTTCACAACCCTGAAAATCTCCGACTTGGTGTTATTCCAAATAATAGGTAGCCTTATTTTATGAAAAATCATACAATTCTTATTTAAACATTACCAATGTCTTTCAGCGACCCCATCTAACAATTCTAGTTTTAATAGTTGATCAATGACTAAAAGAAAGTATTCTCATACTTTCCGTATACCTGGTAATCTCCCAATTGATGTTATTCCAAAGAATAGGTAACGTTATTTTGTGAAAAATAATAAAATTCTTATTTGAAGGTTACCAATATTTTTTAGTGTCCCCATCTAACAATTCTGGTTTTAATAGTTGATCAATGACTAAAATAAAGTATTCTCATAGTTTCCGTATATCTGGTAATCCCCGAATTGGTGTTATTCCAAAGAATAGGTAGCCTTATTTTGTGAAAAATCATACAATTATTATTAGAAGAATACCAATGTTTTTCAGTGTCCCCATCTAACAATTCTGGTTTTAAAAGTTGATCAATGACTAAAAGAAAGTATTCTCATAGTTTCCGTATATCTGGTAAACCCCGAATATATGTGTTATTCCATAGAATAGGTAGCCTTTTTTTGTGAAAAATCATACAATTCTTTTTTAAAGGTAACCAATATTTTTCAGTGTCCCCATCTAACAATTCTGTTTTAATAGTTGATCTATGACTAAAAGAAAGTATTTTTATAGTTTCCGTATATCTGGTAATCCCCGGATTGGTGCTATTCCAAAGAATAGGTAGACTTATTTTGTGAAAAATCTTCCAACTCTTATTTGAAAATTACCAATGTTTTTCAGCGTCCCCATCTAACAATTCTGGTTTTAATAATTGATCAAAGACTTGAAGAAAGTATTCTCATAGTTTCCATATATCTGGTAATCCCCGAATTGCTGTTATTCCAAAGAATAGGTAGCTTTATTTTGTAAAAATCAAATAATCCTTATTTGAAGAGTATCAACATTTTTCAGTGTCTCCATCTAACAATTCTGGTTTTAATAGTTGATCAATGACTAAAATAAAGTATTCTCATAGTTTCCGTACACCTGGTAATCCCTGAATTGTTGTTATTACTAAGAATAGGTAGCCTTATTTTGTGAAAAATAATAAAATTCTAATTTGAAGGATACCAATATTTTTCAGTGTCTCCATCTAACAATTCTGGTTTTAATAGTTGATCAATGACTAAAAGAAAGTATTCTAATAGTTTCCGTATATCTGGTAATCCCCGATTTGCCTTTATTCCAAAGAATAGGTAGCCTTATTTTGTAAAAATAAAATAATCCTTATTTCAAGGGTACCAACATTTTTCAGTGTCCCCTTCTAATAATAATTCTGGTTTTAATAGTTGATCAATGACTAAAAGAAAGTACAGCTTTCTCATAGTTTTCATGTTTGTTGTATCTCTTTGGACTATAAAAGTCAGTCAATTCTTATTCTAATAGTAGGGCAGTGACTATTAACGTAGAGAAAACATAGCACAAGAAGATACGACATCGTATAGTGCGTTCATGTTGTATTTCTCTCTGTCAACTCTTTTGGTAGAGAGTTAGTGGGGAGGATATTTTTAATATTGTTTCCGAAGAATGGACATTGTGTCCATATTATATTACATTGTGTCCAATTTATGTCCAAACCTCCGCCAATTTATGTAGATGCATAACAATATAATTATTATCTATAGTTATTATATTACAAATTGCTTTTTCATATCATATACAGTTCAACAATTATTTTCTTAGTCTATATAATGTAAATTCATCTATAACTTTGCTGTATTGTAAGCTATTGTATATAAGTGTATAAGACAGTATATATTGTAATCTACATAAATAAAGTACTCAATCAATACTTTGCTGTTCTTCACACACTTACGCGACTCAGGTCGAGAAGAGACTGGACTCTAGTCGAGAGCATGTATTTCCAAATGGTGACACTCGTATCTCTTTTGTGTAGTGGTCGTCAATTATTGCAGTTTTTAGTGATATTTTATTGGGTTAAGTCTTAAATTAATGTGAAATTCCTTATTATTTTTATCAACTAGTGTGAACATAGAAATCCAGTTCTATCCGATAATTGGTAGAGAGTTAGTGGGGAGGATATTTTTAATATTGTTTCCAAAGAATGGACATTAATATGTCCAAAGCTCCGCCAATTTATGTAGATGCATAACAATATAATTATTATCTATAGTTATTATATTACAAATTGCTTTTTCATATCATATACAGTTCAATAATTATTTTCTTAGTCTATATTATGTAAATTGCATTACAATATTATCTTTAGTTATTCCAAATTGCTTTCTTCATATCATATACAGTTCAATAATTATTTTCTTACTCTATATCATGTAAATTCATCTATAATTTTGCTGTATTGTAAACTATTGTATATAAGACAGTATATATTGTAATCTACATAAATAAAGTACTCAATTAATCAATCAATCAATAATTTTTACCTGAACATTGAAGTAAAATCAGCCCATTCTTCAGTGGGCGAATTGGCAAGGTACCGTAAATTTTACGTCATAAAAATGTTTAACAGCTATTCAACGTTATTTATTACTTGTTTTTGTCTTATTGTAACTTATTACAATGTTTTCAATTGATTTCGTCCAGTTTTGAAAATTTATTTCCTATTTTCGATTAATGTTGATCTATGGCCGTTTCACGTTTAACTGTCAGTATTGGTAGAATGGTGAGCACCAATGCTTGTTCATGAGAGCTACTGTCAAGTAATTGAATCTTACTTTTCAGCTTTTATTTATTTATTTATTCAATCAATCATTCAGAATTACACAACTTTCAGAAGAGTACCACAGGCTTACGCCCAAAAAGGTTCCAATTCTTATTTATACAACAGTCCAAATGTAGCTAGGTTATGTGTCACTCATTCTCCTATAATTACACACTCAATTTACAATTCAAAACACACAAAAATTATTTTTAAATTGAAAATACTTCAAAATTGATTCAAATAAATCACAATTAATTAGAAAATTCCAAACTTTGAAAAAACTATCGAGTTTTAAGCTATAATTTATCAATTTTAGGCTCAAATTAGTACAAAATGAGTTATTTAATGTGCATTCCAATTATTTTTAAAGGTAAATATCGTAAACGTTTCAAAAAGTTTCGAAATTTGGCTTCGAAATTTTTTGGTTATAATTTACCGATTTGAAACCTGTTTTAGTGCTAAATAAGCAATTCACTATTGGTTCAATTTATTTTCAGGTATAAATGATCATTTTTGGCTATTTCTTTGAAATTGAACTTCAGCAGTAAGCTATTATCGTATTGAACTTGAAAGCACGTAAACTTCTAAGCCGGTTAAAGTTACTTTGTTGTCTACCGATCTCAATTTATCTTTTAAATAGCGTTGAGTAAATAACTGAAACAAACTTAGGCCTATTTTAACATTAATTTCTATTAGAATAAACTCGTAATTTTGTTCAATTGTAATTATAGACCCACTTGGACCTAGTCTACCTTATTATTTTATGTACCTTAGTGCCAATTGCACAAAAGCCGGTTAAATTTTAACCGTAGTTAATTCCATGAGAAATAATCAGAGAAGACGGCTTCTCTGATTGGTTCTCGTGAAAATCATGGTTAACATTTAACCGGCTTTTGTGCAACCGGGCTTTAGAGTTTCTGACATTGAAAATTAGTTGCCTATTTGATCATTTATTTAGAAAAACTGTATATGCTACCAACTTTTATGCATTCATAGTTTCTTTGAAGGTGATTATTTTATGCGTCCATCATGCGAAAAAATTAGTTGCCTATTTTGATCATTTATTTAGAAAAAACTGTATATGCTACCAACTTTTATGCATTCATAGTTTCTTTGAAGGTGATTATTTTATGCGTCCATCATGCGAAAAAATTAGTTGCCTATTTTGATCATTTATTTAGAAAAAACTGTATATGCTACCAACTTTTATGCATTCATAGTTTCTTTGAAGGTGATTATTTTATGCGTCCATCATGCGAAAAAATTAGTTGCCTATTTTGATCATTTATTTAGAAAAAACTGTATATGCTACCAACTTTTATGCATTCATAGTTTCTTTGAAGGTGATTATTTTATGCGTCCATCATGCGAAAAAATTAGTTGCCTATTTTGATCATTTATTTAGAAAAAACTGTATATGCTACCAACTTTTATGCATTCATAGTTTCTTTGAAGGTGATTATTTTATGCGTCCATCATGCGAAAAAATTAGTTGCCTATTTTGATCATTTATTTAGAAAAAACTGTATATGCTACCAACTTTTATGCATTCATAGTTTCTTTGAAGGTGATTATTTTATGCGTCCATCATGCGAAAAAATTAGTTGCCTATTTTGATCATTTATTTAGAAAAAACTGTATAACTTATGCTACCAACTTTTATGCATTCATAGTTTCTTTGAAGGTGATTATTTTATGCGTCCATCATGCGAGAAGCGGGAAACATTTTATCAATCAATTGTTTAATTAATAAAAAATACTTTAAGGGAAAACTTTTAATTAAATTCTACCACTACCGTTTTCCGCTGCGGGAACAATTTTTTGTTATCAGAATTTGTTTCAAAATACTTTTTACTGTAAAAGTTTTTTCCAAAATCTTTCCGCTGTCAGAAATTATTTTGTTACAGGTCGGTCAATCTATCTTCTTCTGAAAGCTAATTTAGTAGTGAATCTATTCATTTATCTCTTCATTAATAATTTTGATGTGTTTTGTGATGAATGTATTTGTTAATAGAATTTAATTTTTTCAGAAACAGGACATAATATATCCCCAACTGTTTTGACTGTGTTTTTCTGTTGAATAAAATTATTTTTTTGTGTCAACCACTTATTTCAACTACCTTGTGTCACTTCCCTTGTGTAGTATTATTTGTAGACTGTGGCTTTGTATGCTAAGCATTGTGTGTTGTTTTGCAGTGTATTGAAATGTTGGAAGCAGAATGACCGCGCAGAGGAATCTCACTGCTTTGAGAGAAGACCTCGACGACTTGAGAAGACTTGAGGAAGAATGTTACTGCTCATCTCCAATCTGCAGCCTTGGATTACTTCACAACTTGATGCATTCATTATACACCACCAAACTGAGTGCACTTCAGGTTAGTTTATGATTTTTACAATATTTTTGTCAATTTTTGGTTGATTGAATTGTGTGATGTTTGATTGTGCACTTTGCGTTGCTGCTTGCCTATTATAGAATGCATCCTGCGATTAACCATGTTCTTGAGCTGGTCACTAACGACAGGACATGCATGATAAGCATGTGTGTGTACATGCATGTTTGTCAGGGACAAACACATGTTTAATCATGCATGTCCTGTCGTTAGTGGCCAGCCTTAAACTTATACTTGCGCTCTACCTTCGCTCTCTAGGAAAAATAAAGGCAGTAATAATTCTATTCTATACTCTGATAAGAGTCTTTGGAAAGCTTTTAAAAATAAACAGATTCAACCGGTAAAAATATGAGTGAATTTGAACTGAGCCTCGATGGTTCTATTAGCGCCGTCAGTCGGTGTTATTATAGTTTCAATGATCTACGATTCATTCCCAAATTTTCTCACTTGATAAGGCTTTTGAAATATTATTATCCCTGATGTTAACAGATTTGGGAGAAGCATGAACGGTTTTAGTAGACAGTAATTTAATAAAATTGTAAAAAATTATGATAGACAGTTTGTACAGCATCTGAGGTTGCTAAGATAATGCGGCTTTTAAATTAATCATCTCTAAGTTTCTTTGTAGATCTTCCCGCATTGCCCTAGAAATTTCTAAAAAATATAACCTCAAAGTACTCCAGTCAGTAATAAACAAAATTGGTTATTTACATGAATAATTTGACTACATGTTGTTTAAAACATCAAAATAGTATGAAAATATTTTCTTGAAAATTTTCATTTCTAAAATCAATGGTCTCAACTCTGTAGCTGCATCCTTAACTAGAATTGCAACGATCTTTATTGTAGATAGCCTTGTAATATACTGGAGTGTATCCTGACTAATTATGACACTGTGAATGTTTATTAACTAGTGGGTAGTTTCTTTCTCATTTCTAACCTTAGCATGTTGACTTTTCTTCTTCGATTGTCTGGTTTTCTTTTCACCTTTTTTTGTTGTTTTGTTGTCTTGTCTGCTTGCTGTAAATAACTGTATATTAGACTAATACTATGCACTCTTCTGCAAACTTGTAATATTACGCAGCTCCTACTTGGAATGTTTTGAGTTGAATGGTTGATAGTTTTGATATTCTGCTTGAACTTGTGATGCCTTACTCATTGAAAGCTACGTCTCGATTTGTTCATAGTATTGTCACCATTCCCCTATGAGCATTTTGGCTTTGTTTTTTTTTCTCTCAAGACACTTTTAGACTGTGGATTGTCTCACCTGCTGTGACTTGATTTGATTGCTTGTCTTGTCGTGCACATCAGAGCTGTTTAAAACCCCATCATCATTTCACCAATCATTATTTTGTTTTGTTTTCACCATTTTTTTTTTCATTTATTATTCCCGAGTTGTGTATTTAAACAGAATCCTATTAGGTAGAATCAAATATACTGATGGTATTTATAGAAATATTCAGAGGCTTTTAATTAGCAATCCTTGAGATTCTATTTTCCCCCAAAACAATCAGAGATGAAGTCCCTCTATCTATCGAGGAGGTAGCATATTTTGAAGCAACGTATTGGAGTTTGAATGAAAAAGACTAAGAAATTGTCAAAAAACCACTGATTTATTGATAATTAGAAAGACCGGTTTCGGTTAGATCGGTTTCTAATTATCAATAAATCAGTGGTTTTTTGACAATTTCTTAGTCTTTTTCATTCAATATGAATAATTACCACAATATCAACTTCTCAACTACACAAAAAGTATTGGAGTTCGTATAGAGTTGATTTAATAGCGTTCCTTTAAGCAGCCTGCACACAGGGACAATAGTAGCGTCCACTAGCTGTGGCGGGAACACGGAATTGGAAATGTCATGTGCATTTGAGTTGCGGACATTTCTAATTCCGCGTTCCCGTAGCCACTACTTATGTCCCTGTGTGCGGCGAGCTTTAAGAACTGGTCTATAAACTCATTGAAATCTAGTCCATAAACTCATTTAAATCTAGGGCACATACTTGATAGATTTATGTTTATTAATGTCCATAAAGTGACATAAATTGAGCGGTATAAGATTGATGCTTGATTAGCAAGCATGCGCAGACTATTGACAGAGTACTGTCAACATTGAAGAGAGAGTGGCGCATATTTGAGCGAGGCGAGGTGACACTCCATTTCAATGTGTCTCCTACCATAGAGAAACAATAGCGTAAGTAGATATCCCATGGTATAGGGCGTTTATGTCGCAACTTTTAATGTTATCCCAAGCCGATTACTGTCGATTATTGTTGATTTTTACTGTTTTGACCGGGTAAGAGTGTATGAACGGCACAATATGAGAGACTTCCAGCGTCATAAAGCTTCACGGGAAAGAACTACGTGGGCTATCGGCTTGAGATAACAGTAAAAGTTGCGACATATAAATGCCCTATGCCATGGGATATCTACTTATGCTATATTGTTTCTCTATGCTACTACTAACTACTTGAGACCAGTTTCCATTGCCACAGATTAATGTATCCCAACATTTAGCTGTCTCCAGAATATAGCAATCAATGATTAGTTGTGCAACTTGTCTGTGGGATTTGTGGTAATGGAAACTGGCCTTCACTAGAGAATATAATAGCATAAGAAGATTTCCCGTGGTATGGGGCGTTTTTGTTGCAAATGTGACTGTTAACTGAAGCCGATAGTCCTAGTAGTTGTTTATGGTGAAGCTATGTGACGCTGGTAGTCTCTCATACTGTGCCCTTCTTAAGCTGCGTACACATATTCGCGCTTCCAACCCGCACCGAGCACACTCTTCCCTCGTACCGCACTCGTACCACCATCGAACCACAGTCGCACGCCCACGCACCCATCATGAACTTTACGGAAGATGTTACATCTTCTCGCGTTCCCCGGTCGAACCACTCTTGCTCGCCGGTCGATCATCAATCGCTCTGCTGGAGTGACGTTCGGTTGCGGAGCAGAGCGAAAGTCTGTACGCACCTTTACACTCCCAAACACAGTGTATAGGGTGTCTATGTTGCAAATGTGAGTGTTAACTGAAGCCGATGGTCCTAGTAGTTGTTTTTGGTGAAGCTATGTGACGCTGGCAGTCTCTTGAGGTGCGTACAGATTTACGCGCCGCGAACATAAGCAAATCACTTTTAATCAGCTGATGCCAAGCTTTTTATATCTTTATCTTACCGTTTCTGTAAAAATACAGATATAGTCAGCTGATGGAAAGTGAATTGCTCATGTTCGCGGCGCGTAAATCTGTACGCACCTTTATACTGTGCCGTTCTTATATTATACTCTTACATTCTGAACAACACACTAAATATATATAGAAACAATATATATATATAGAACAATACTAATAATAGACAGTATTTGGAGAAATTTGGAATATAAACGACGTACATGGGTATTCGTCATGTGCTATTCTATTATGTTGCAAGCTTAAACTGCGGCGTAAATTAGCAGCAAATTGCCGCGGCAAGCGAATATTGTCTATTTACTAAGTATAAATATAAGAGCAGCGATTTGGCCACATACTGCGCGATTCTAATTCGGTTAGCAGACTTTGGCGCATCATTCTACTGCTGATAATTCGCACATATCAGTGAGAATATAATTGCCATCAGTTGTAATGGGACTAATGATACTCGCTGAGTCCAATCAGAACTGATGGAAATTATGTGTTGATTGATTGAGTACTTATTTAGTAGATTACAATATATACTGGCATATACACTTATATACAATAGCTTACAATACAGCAAATTATAGATGAATTTACATAATATAGACTAAGAAAATAATTATTGAAAGTATTGATATGAAAAAGTAATTGTAATATAATAAATATGGATAATTATATTGTATGCATCTACATAAATTGCGGAGCTTTGGACATATCAATGTCCATTCTTCGGAAAGAATATTAAAAATACCCTCACCACTAACTCTACCAAATTGAGCAGCAAATGGTGACTGATGTGTGGGAATGTGCGGCCCATTGCAGCGCGTCTATCTCCATTTTGGCAAGGCATTCGAGAGCGGTGCAGGTCGGTATGCCTAGTATTATAGGTGATAGATTTAATTGTCAGGTTGGGTTCCTCTATATAGTGAGATGTAGTAGGGCTTTATAAAGTACTTGAAAGAG
>NW_024090929.1:0-25271 GCF_014356525.2 Nilaparvata lugens
CAAACTGTTTTTTTTTAATGTTTTAATTAGTTTTTCAAAATAAAATTCATAGAAGCAACACCTATTTTCCTTCTTCTTTCATCAAAAAAAAATTGAGTTGATACCTTCAAAAATAGTTGAGGTAATAATATATTTAGAATCGTCCTTTCTTCAAAATAAGGTTAGTTTTGAAACAGCTATTTCTAATATTAAAATCTAACTAAATTGTCTAAAAATAGGCTAGCGCGCTTTGTTTTGTCTTCCTGTTTCATTTTAAAAAAAATTGAGTCGATATCTTCAATAATAACTGAGATAACAGGGGGAGCACACCGGCTAGAGCTTAGCTTAAGTTTCAAGAAGTTGGCAGAAATAAAACTTTAAAATAAATTTATCAAGGAACATTGCAACGAGCACATTTCAATAGACCAGCTCATGGCACTAATATTGTATCATTAATTTAAATTAATTTTGTTTCAGGAGTATGAAGCTCAAGAGACAGCAGAAGCTAAATTCGTTAAAGAACTGGATAGATTAGATATGGTTATTCAAGCATTTGAATACGAAAAAAGAGATAATGCTCATGGAAAGTTACAAGAATTCTTTGATTCTACGCAGGGAAAATTTTCTCACCCGTTGATTATTAAAATTTTATCCGAAGTTTATAAAGTAAGAAGCGATCAATTAGCGAACAATAAGTGATTCAAATTATTATTTTGAAATGTGCAAAATGTAAGGTGGACAATAGAAGCAGAATTATACAATTTTAGTAAATATTTTCTTCCAATATCGATGAATTTCTCTTGAAAGAAGTTTAAACAACTCAATTATCAAATTAGTGATTAATAATACAGTATATATTGGATTTTTTGATTTCATCTACTAATGCCGAATAGTCGAGTCGAAAAAACTACAATATCACCAACAATCAGAATCACATTCGATTGACTGATTAGGTTGGCGTTCGGGAATCAGTTGATTCGGGAAGTAGGCTGAAAAACGCTCTTTGTGGCTTGGCCCTTACAGTAGATTGTGAAACACATTTCACAGAATGTTATTAATATTTCAAGTTTTATATAAGTGTAATTTTCCTCCTTAATTTTATTAAATACTTTTATCAATTACAGATAGTTTTTCTTGTATTTAAAATGCTTCATACTTTATTAATCAAATATTTAATAGAATTGTTGAGTACGATGCAGTCTCATATATCGTATTTCGTATTTAAAATTCAATAGATGAACATTTCTCCTTCTAAGTCATGGTTCCACAATTGCAAATAATTTATCAAATGTAGACAATTTTGACAAAATAAAAAGCCTAGTAGAAAAGTTTGATGAATCTTGATTCACGTTTTAGTCAGTGGATTCCGTAGGAGAATATGTTTGTCACTTTTCCGTTTTCAACGTCATCTTTATTAGACAGTTGTGATCCCTTATATCTGACCTAATATTTATTGTTGATTCTTATAATATAATGCTCAATATTATTCTATCTCAAAGAAGTATATTTTAGTTCATTCATCAATAGAAATAATTATTTTCTCATAATTTAATACCGGGAAACACATTTTCATAATTGAGATAACATATTCTGGTAAAGTTAATTATATTTCTAAACAACCAACAAACTCAGCAAATTTGAAGTGAATTACTAGTAGTTCTGTAAACAGATAAGACATCGCGCAGTTATAAACCACAGCCTCCTCTAAAGCCGTGTCCACACTGAACAAATGTTCGACAAACATGCTTGATGAAAAAGTTTGGGCAAATTTTATTATGTTTGACAAACAATGTTTGCCCGTGGCACGTGTGGACACGTCACCAAACAAGATATTTCTAAAGCCGTGTCCACACTGAACAAATGTTCGACATACATGTTCGGCAAACATGTTTGTTGAGGAGCTCAGGGAAAAAATTTTAACTTGTAGTTCTGCGAACAGTAGACCTCGCTCATGAATAGCCTACAACTTTCAAACTAATGAGAAGGACCATTAAGAAAGTACAGTATATTGTGAAAATTTATCCATGCCATCTATTATTTTCTCCATTGAAAGTGCTAGAGACATTGTTTCCAGGGACACCGGACTTATAAATGTCTCTCAAGGAGGTACCTTTATATCGTCCCCATATTTACAATATTACAACTTTTCTAATAATTAATTATAAGAAATCGGTCAACTGACGGAAAAATGGAATATGCAGTACCTAGGCAATTTAGATGATGAATCGTCTCACAGACGATGGTGAGATGGAAAATGATTCTAAATAAGATGAGTTTGTTGGTGACAATGACAGGAGGTTGCTAATGATGTTTTTCATGAAAAGTGGATTCAATGTTATGGCTTGTTATGCCTATGCAGAATGTTAATGCTCACAAGTCGGTTTCCGATCTCATACTAAAAGGAAAACAAAAGCTAACTCAGATGACATTACCGGTTTCGACTTTTCAACCCATGATGAAGTGCTCAAATTAATTATTATTCCGAAATAAATAAATATTGATATTCCATGTGTTAGTACCATAATCTTGAGAAGAATTATAATATGAATAAAGGAATGTATACTCGAAACCAGTCGTGTATACAAAGAATACAAAAGGATAATAATTATCATGGAGTATTATTATAATAATAATTAATAATTATTATCTTTTTATCACAATTTGTATTCTAAAAGAATTTGCGTGGTAACTATCATATTATACAAGTAAGAGAAGTTAGATCACAGAGTGAGAGTCTTGAACGAATTTAACAGAAGATTGGTTTGAACATATTGTATGAGAAAACTGAAATATTATGGCAATAGATCATCTCTGTGTAAACAAGATCAAAATAAAAAATAAAAAATTAAAAGTGGTTGAACATTTCAAGTACTTGGGAGAAATTATTCACTGCAGATTGAAAAAGAACTGAACATGGCAGAGCCGAATAATGAAAATGAAAAGAGCCCAACATCTGACTTCGAATATTTACAATAAAAAATGTCTATCTATAAAATTGAAAATCCGCCACAATAATAGTGTAGTCCGTCCAGAAGCGCTTTATACGTGTAAAACTCTTTTTCAAATCAGAAATTAGAGTAAGACAGATCAGGTGAGCAAAACAGAGTGACGGTCTATAAGTACCATTTTAAAATTAAAGTTGTCTAAAGAATGGAGTCTGGAGAATTGCAACCATTGAGACAATCTATAAGGAAGTAGAACCCATCCTTAGTATAATGAAAAAACAAAGAATTTCTCATTTTTTCCATGTTCTTGGAATGTCTGAGAATCGAGTTCTGAATCAGCTTGTAATGCGTAATTTGAAAAAGAGAGAATGTGGCAAGTATGTTGATGAACTAAAATAGGATCTTCAAGAAATAGGCTTAGAAGTTGAGGATGCCATTGATAAAGGGAAAATAAACCATTCACTTGAAACGCAATTTGCCAAAAATGCACAGGGAGACTATAATTACTGATGCAGAAAGACGACAACGATACGAGAGAATGAAGTGAAAATAAATAATGGGCTGATCGAATAACTAAGCTGTGATGCCTCCGGCCGGCTCCGTAGGTCTAGAAACTATTAATCTATGAAATAGGGAAAATTCGTGTTGAAGAGGGAAGAAATGGTGTAATCAAGTGAGAAGTTTTTTTCAATTACTAAATACAGTAAGATTTAGAGCGGCTCAGACGTTCTCAAGGTTCACCGCTGACAACTCTTGTTCTCTGAGGTCTGAGTGAGGTATTTGATATTTATTCAATTCGTCTTACATTGTCTGGTCTGACAAGACCTATGGCAAACACTTATAAAATTAAACAAAACAGCAACAAAATAACAATTCTAAATTTAAATATAATACATAGTGAAAAATATTAGTGGAAATTAATACAAATGAAATGATGAAACTAATGTAGGCTAATTTATTGGATGGGCAGAATTCACAGGGAAGTGAAGATTTGAAAGGTACTAGTGGGAGGATATTAAGGCTTGGTAAGGGGTAAGGATGTAGAATATGGAGGATTATGGATATAAAGGAACCCGTATTGCAGGTCTATGGTCTCCTAGCAGAAATATGATACTTTATGCAATGTTAGAAATTCTTGTTAGAAATTGTTCGTCTCCTCCATTCATGTATGAACGTGTGAACGCTAGACATTTGACACATTGTATCTCTGTCTCTAGATGGCTTATAGACTATATAAATTTAAGTTTGATTTTCGGGCCTTCAAAATTATTTCTTTAAAATGTGAATATTTATTATTTTAGTGATAATAATGTGAAATATATTCCTAAGTTTGGTTTTAAAACATCTAAATTTAAAAATTTACATTGTGAAAATTTTGTGAAATGAACAACTACAAGACTTAACGTATTTTGAACTATGTGTAACCTTATATAAATTTGGGAGAGGAATAGCACAAGGCTACCTTATTTTTTCTCTCCCTATAATTTTTATGATGTAATTTTTGTATGAATTAATAAATAATTAATAAAGCTTTGTTTTATCATAATAATAAAGACTGTGTTCTCTAGACTATGAACCGTATGCAACTTGGTCTCCTAGTATGTAGAAGAGCCTTCTACTAGGCTTTACATTGAAAATTAAACAACATATTTTCACCATTCACCCCTACCTCTAATTTTCCGGTACCTATTTTGAATTATCTCAGAATCTCACTATAGGTTGCCGATTTCATGTTACACGAAAATTGTTTTCTGCACTTAATTTTGAATTTTCTGATGAGCATATAATTGACTGAGCGAAGTGAGGTCTAAGATTCAAGTCGACGGTTTGGCATTTCTCTTAATGTTTAAATGTTTGAATGTTTATATGTTGCGCATTTACGGCGAAACGCGGTACCTAATAGATTTTCATGAAATTTGACAGGTATGTTCCTTTTTTAATTGCGCGTTGGCGTATATACAAGGTTTTTGGAAATTTTGCATTTCAAGGATAATATAAAAGGAAAAAGGAGCCTCCTTCATACGCCAATATTAGAGTAAAAATCAGACAATAGAATTATTCATCATAAATCAGCTGACAAGTGATTACACAGATGTGTGGAGAAGCCAGTCTTTTGCTGTATTTCCATAAGGTCTATCGTTTCCATCAGGTACTTGTGGATGAGAATACTGCGTGAGGTCTACTGTTCACAGAACCACTAGTAAATCCCATGAAGCGACATAAAAAAAAAATCTGGTGTGGCGCACTCACACAACTTTCCTTGCCGTTATGAAAATTGATCACCTGACGCTAGGGTTCTCGCGCATCTCAAGTCTACTAATTCTAAGATCTGAGCCAGCTGGTAACAGGACAATAGCGCTGCAGACACACGAAGTCTGCTATCCCTTCATAGTGAATGATTTAATATAATCAACAGTTGCCAACAGTTTGCAATTGAATAATCTTATTTTCTTGAATTTCGAGCTTATTTTCAATTTTAGGTGAAAATGTTACTGAACATTAATTGTAGATACCGTATTTTAATGCTCAATCTTTTCCACTCGAAATTTTTTGTTTAAATTGTATCTGAAGCCTGATAATTGAGAATCTAAAATCAAACTTTTCATAGATGAGGCGGAGCTCCTGAAATTTTTACAGATATGGGACTTGTGGCAGTTGATAGAGCTTATCAATGACTTTTCAAGGTATGAATTTAATCAAAATCGTTGGAGCCGTTTTCGAGAAAATCGCGAAAACCCTGTTTTTGACAACATTTTCACCATTTCAGCCGCCATCTTGAATTGCATTTGATCGAAATTGTTCGTGTCGGATCCTTATAGTGTAAGGACCTTAAGTTCCAAATTTAAAGTCATTCCGTTAATTGGGAGATGAGATATCGTGTACACAGACGCACATACACACACACACACACACACACACACACACACACACACACACACACACACACACACACATACAGACCAATACCCAAAAACCACTTTTTCGGACTCAGGGGACCTTGAAACGTATATAAATTTAGAAATTGGGGTACCTTAATTTTTTCGGAAAGCAATACTTTTCTTACCTATGGTAATAGGGCAAGGAAAGTAATAAGGACGACCATGTGTTAGTATGGATAAAGCTCATTCTTCTAAGCTTTTCAAGGCGGTCTAGAAGTATGTTGAAAAATATATGGCCAAATTTTTCAGGATTATTCAACCTCTTTTCCCTCCAACCAATAAGATGGCCTATTTCTGTCTTTAATATACACTGTATTTTCTATCTGGAGTTTCTTGATGATAACTAGTAGTTCTGCGAACAGTAGACCTCGCTCAACTTCCAATCTAAGGAGAAGGGCCAGTACAGTAGGTACAGTATATTGTGAAGATTTATCCATGTCATCTATTATTTTCTACATTGAAAGTGCTAGAGACACTGTTTCTAGAGACACCGGACTTATCAAGGAGGTCTTTTGTTTATATCGTCTCCATATTTATAATATTAACATTACAACTTTTCTAATAATTAATTATAAGAAATCGGTCAACTGACGGAAAAATGGAATATGCAGTAGGCAATTTAGAAGATGAATCGTCTCACAGACGATGGTGAGACGGATTATTCTAAATAAGATGGGTTTGCTGTTGACAAATGACAGGAGGTTGCTAATCTTGTTTCTCCTGAAAAGTGGATTCAATCAGGACCTTCTAAATACTAAATATTTAGGAGGTTCTGATTCAATGTTATGGCTTGTTATGCCTATGCAGAATGTTAATGCTCACAAATCAGTTTCCGATCTCATACCAAAAGGAAAACAAAAAAATTGACACTGTACAGCGACACAAAAATGCATAGGCCTACAATACAATAATTTATTGTACCTGATAAACTGAAAATTCAGTTAAAAACAATTCAATAATAATTTATTGACCGAAGCGAAGCTGAGGTCTTAGTTTCGACTTGATCGGCTTTGGTCTGTTTGTTTGTACCGCAGTTACAGTCGAAGCTATTGTCTGATTTGGATGAAATTTGGTATGCAAGTTCTTTGAAACAAGGCGCAGAAACGTACCCATGTGTAACGATTTTTGGTAAGACCTCCGGTTTTTTTTGTAATATTTAAAAAACCGTAAACTAACCTCAAAAGTTACTTTTTCGTATCTTTGAAGATACACTAGATACAGCAATTCATGTTCCTACTTTTTCGCATTCACTGTTACTAGGGCATGGTGTCCAAGACGGTTAGACTGTAGTTTGACACATTGTGGGGACCAAGGTTCAAATCTTCCGACCAGATTTTTTTTGCAGACGATACTAATATATTTTTTATCTTATTCTAATAATATATCATTATAAAATTATTATTATTACTATATAGAATAATTGAATTGAATCATCTTATTATTATTAAATTGACTAGCCATAAGGCTCGCTTCGCTCGCCATATCCGTCTAGCCAGGGGGCTCTGCCCGAATTTGAACGTATTATGTCAATTTGATCTCGAAAAACACCTGTTACTATATTGGCGTATCTTTGGCGAACAAATTTCAAATTTCTTCTAACACAACATTATTGTACCCCAGCTGAGCTTCTGTAGTAAATTTGAACATTTTCTGTTTATTTGTTCTCGATAAAGCTGAGAAAACGCTAAAAAACGCAGATTTTGGGCCTATCTTTGGAAATTTTTCCAAATCCGTTCTTATTGCACCTCTAAAGGACCAACTGAACACACCTACCCAATTTTGAAATGTTATGTCATATTTTTAACATATTTTAGGACGATCCAGTCGGAGGTCCACACTGAACGTATATGGCGAGCGCAGCGAGCCTGACGGCTAGTAATATATAATATAATATTCCCAGGAATAGCTCTGATTGAAGTCGCAGTACCCAATCAATTTTTCCGCGATAAATCAGGACAAAAAAAAAAATAAATCAGGACCTCCTGAATAGGCATTTAGGAGGTACTGGATAAATTGGTATTTAGGAGGTTCTGGATAAATGTATTTCAATCTTCAACTTGGTGCCAACCTAACAAAGTGAACTCAACTTAATGCCAACCTGACAAAATTTTTAATTTAGTTACCAGAACAACTGTTTCAAAGCGGTACTCTCTCTAGATTATAGTTCTATATTAACATATGGTATGGATATTTTTTCAATTATAATTTCAAGATATTGGAATAAGAAGGATATACATGCTAAAAGACGAACTTTAAACCCTTAAAAACCACCCTTAGAGTTGGTTTTAAAATATCGCCAAAAGATTTCTTAGTGCGCCTCAAAAGGGCCAACTGAACATACCTACCAAATTTGAACGTTTTTGGTCCGGTAGATTTTTAGTTCTGCGAGTGAGTGAGTGCCATTTCATATATATAATATATATATATATATATATATAGACAGAAGATTTATCAAATTAATTGGATAAATTATTTTTTAAAAAAATCTTTAATATCAATACCTACATAAATAACTATTATTATCTATGTTACAGATAACTAAACTATTTTAGTTGTGAACAATAATTTTTATAATCATAAAATTAATCAACTAATAAATTAACAACAATTTTAGTTGTGGACAATATTTAACATCATAAACATTTCTTTAATCTCAAACTTCTTTCATTCATAACTATCAGTTATTATTTTAGTTATTTTTTAACTGAATTTTCAGTTTATCAGGTACAATAATTATTGTATTGTATGCATTTTTTGTGCATTCTTGTGTCGCTCTACAGTGTCAAGTCTTTTGTTTTCCTTTAGGTATGAGATCGGAAACCGATTTGTGAGCATTAACATTCTGCATAGGCATAACAAGCCATAACATTGAATCCACTTTTCATGAAAAACAACATTAGCAACCTCCTGTCATTTTCACCAAAACAAACTCATTTTATTTAGAATCATTTTTCATCTCACCATCGTCTGTGAGACGATTCATCATCTAAATTGCCTACTGCATATTCCATTTTTCCGTCAGTTGACCAATTTCTTATAAATTATTAGAAAAGCTGTAATATATGTTTATATTGCAAATATGGAGACAATATAAAGGTACCTCCTTGATAAGTCCGGTGTCCCTGCAAACAGTGTCTCTAGCACTTTCAATGGAGAAAATAATGACATGGCTAAATCTTCACAATATTCTGTACCTACTTACTGTACTGGCCCTTCTCATTAGATTGAAAGTTGTATTCATGAGCGAGGTCTACTGTTCGCAGAACTACTAGTTGTATAATGATTTATATTATTGGAATAAGATAAAACAAAGTATCATTTGCAAAAAAATAAGGTCGAACAAGATTTAAACCTGGGTCCCACAGTGCGAGATCCAACACTCCAGCTCTCTACACTACCGTGAGTTGTTGATACTGAAGGCTAAAAAGTAGGAACATGAATTATTGCAGTATGTTCAAAGAAGCTAGAAACAAAAAGTACTTTCAGGATGGAGTTGGTCTTCAGTTTTTTAAATTGCAAAAAAACCTGAGGTCTTTACGATTAAAAATCGTTAAACATACGTTTCTGCGCCTTGTTCCAAAGAACTTGCATACAAAATTTCATCCAAATCGGACAATAACTGCGACTGTAACTGTGGTACAAACAAACAGACAAAAGCCGATCGAGTCAAAACTAAGACCTGCAGCTTCACTTCGGTCAAAAATTTATTTGTCTCAAATTGTTAAAACTATTCTCCATCTTCAAACAATCTCTTTTATGATTTTTGATTTTGAATTGTCATGTTCTCTGCGCGGTAGTCATTAAAGTGCGAGATAAATTTCTTTTAACACAGCTCTTTCTCAAAGACGGAGAGGTCCGATGCTCTATCCTCCACTAATCTCTCCCACTACCTAGCAGCATTCTCCTTCTTTTGTGTCTATGTGAGAGAGCTTTGTAACGCTTCACTCCCCTCCACTGGCAATGTTCCAAAGTGATATGTTTGTGTATGTTATGGAGATGTGTTCATCACAAGAACCTGAAGCGAAATGACACAGTGCATCCAATTATGCACAGGATGTCCGTCTGTGACTATGCTACAAACTGTGAAGGGAGAAATGGGTTTCTCCTCTTCATGTTAAAAGTAATTTATCTCACACATTAGTTTGTATCTTTGCCGCTGGAGCACTAGTGGTCCACTGCCGACCTGATACTGGGCACTTCTCTGCATATTATACTTATCTTTGTTTTAGTTTTTGGATATGTTCTGATGCCTTTGTCATTTTATTATTGTATTTGTCAATTTGTTGTTCGGCTTCCGGATATTTTTTGCATCTTTTTAAACATCAATTTAATTGGTAATTTCTTGATCGAGGTAGCATGCTACCCATTTCCTTCTTGGTTAAAAGTTTTCATGTCTAGCATCAACTTTGTGTGTGTCTCCAATTATTCTGCTTCATTTGTGAAAATAGTGTTCACCTCGCCCTGTTTGGTTGTTTTATTTGTTGGAGACATTTTATCAGTTCTTTGGAGCCATCAACCTTGAAATTCGGACAATTATTTTGTTTGTTATTTCAATTCTAACTTTTCAACATGTTCGAGAACTCTTGCATGTGTGTGTGTACGCTTCCTTGTACAATTTGTAAGTTACAACTTGAACTCTCATCTCTCGTGAGAATAATTTTCACCTCGCCCTGTTTGTTTATTTTGATTATTGGATAATCTTGACTTGTTCTGTGAACTATTATTAGTTTTTCAAGATCTGAACACTGGTTTCAGTTTTACATATTTTCATTTCCACTATGGCATTCTCAAAATGGCTGCTTGTGTGCATCACTGCATCTTTCTACAAGTTTAAATTTGTTTTACATATTGCAGACTCTTGTTTTACATTGAGTGCTAACTTTGTTAGTAATTTTTTATTTGCAACTTTGGGACTGAAAGTTTACCCATCATTCATTCT
The DNA here is from genome assembly GCF_014356525.2 of Nilaparvata lugens. Classification (NCBI taxonomy): domain Eukaryota; kingdom Metazoa; phylum Arthropoda; class Insecta; order Hemiptera; family Delphacidae; genus Nilaparvata; species Nilaparvata lugens. The sequence continues at coordinate 10,803 of NW_024090929.1, forward strand.
ATTGATAATTATTGTGATATATTTCCAATCTCACTGATTAGTGTGACTCTCAATTGTGAATTGCATTTTACAAGTATTGCAACTGATATTTCCAAAACTTGGGAAATATTTTCTCTGAAACATTGATTGAAAACTCTTCCTCTTTCAACTGGCTGTTGTTTCATTGCATTTCAAACAAGTTGGAATCTTGTTTCTCTCCTGATGTGTCCATTTGAGCTATCAGAAGCTCACGCTGTCTTTGAAGGCCCTAGACCAAACCGGGACCTTGACTCTGGCCTATTTGAGCTAAATTGGAAGCTCACGCTGTTTTTGAAGGCCCTAGACCAATCCGGGACCTTGGCTCTTGCATTATGTTCTGCAGCTAAGTATTTTGTATCACCTACTTTGTATTTTAATACTGCCCTAATCTATTGTTTTTATCTCTCAGGTTAGGAATTCATTTAGTTTGTAGTCAACTTTACTTTATTTTGAGTTATATTTGCTTAGCCAAATTGCTCTTGAGAATTGTTTGTCAGTTTTTGTAAGCAATTCATGAATGTTCTGTGAACATTGCAATTATCAATCCTATTTAATTCTTTGTTATTATTCTTGTTTGATTATTGCATTTTGCAATAATCAAACATTTTTTTCTGCATTTTGCAATTAGGCTATTTCAGTATAGGCTACTGTTATTCATATAACCTTATGGTTAATTTCAACTTACCTGTTTCTTTTGTTGGTATCAAACCAATTCAAATGTTGAAGCCTTGCAATTCAACATATTTACATTTCAATTTTCCTAGGTGTCGTTTGTTATTAAAAATGACAATATTGTAGGTTTAAATTGAAAACTACTTATTATAGACTCTGGTATTCTATAAACGTTTTGTTTAGTAATTATATTTCATTATTCCATTTTGGTAACCAGATAGATTATTTTCTATGTGCATTGCTGTTATATTCATAACTATTACTGTCACTCTTTAATAATTAATTTGTTTGGGATGTTTGCATAATGGAAACATCATTATCTGATTATCTTTAGTTATTGTTAGATTTCATCTGCCATTCATTCTTCACTTCAGCTTCTTTGTAGTAGTCACGCTGTCAGTGTTTGAATCTTGGCGCTCTTCTGCTGCCAACTTTACTTTAATCAGCTGATTTGTTGTTTGTTCTTGTTTTTCGTCATTCTTTCTTCATTTATAGCTTTAGAATACATTGCATATTTTTTAAAGATTTTCATTGATTGTCCTAATTAGGTTGTTTTCAGGTCTAAACTTTTAAAGCTTGTTTTTTTTGGTTCTGCATCATACAACACAGCTTTACCACCTGCTTTGTCTCTCATAAACTTGGTCTTTCGTTCGTTCATTATTTGTTCCAACTTGCTTTGTCCAGGGATCATGTAGCTCTGCATTTTTCAAGTTTTGAAACAGTTTTTTTTGCACTCAATATCAATCTTCAGATCACTTTTCAAATATTATAAAGTGTCTACAATCAAGTCAACAATCAATCTTGAGTTTTAAACTTTGAAGTCTTAAATTCTCATAACTTTCAATTCAGTGCATCACAACTACATGTTTCATATCTACTCAAGTGTTTTTTCCAAGTTACTTTGGACTCAGGTTTCAATGAATTTCAATCAAATTGCATCTCTCAAACATTCGTTCTGCAATTCTAACTCACTTTTTAAAAATTTGAGTTGTGCTCCAAGTTACTCACATAAGATTGTCTCGCTGTTGCATCACGTTGCACTGTCACTTTACTGTGTTGTAGCTGTTAACCACTAATAGCCACATTGTTGCTGCTTTTCTTCTGTTGGAACGACTTCATCATTTTGGATCCTCGCTCAACTCCATGTTTCTCTTGATTCGTGAGAATATTTTCTCCTCCGGTAATCCTGCCTCTGCTGCAGCTTCCCATCAACATGTCCTGGCTTGGGCATGTCCTATCTCTTGGCACTTTAAAGCTACTAACCTTACATTGAGCTAAGCATTTTGTATTAAGTTTACTTTTTCTTTTACATATACGTATTATCTACTGTTTTTGATTTTCAAAATAGTTGACCTAAAAATCAGATTTTATTGACCATTTATTCATTAGGCCAATTACATTGTGTCATTTTGAAATTTAGCAACTTTTTTCACATTGCCATTCACTGGTTCAAACCTGAATTATCATGTATTTTGTACACCAAATTTTTGTGAATCTTTTCAATTATTTTTCAATCTAGTCAAAGCTATTACAATTTGACTTTTGATTACAGTTATCAGCTTCAATTATTTTGGTTCTTAGTTCCATTCCCTTGTTTGGATTTGTAAAAATCTTTTTTTCCAATTTTCAGCTTCAATTATTTTGGTTCTTAGTTCCATTCCCTTATTTGGATTTGTAAGAATTTTTATCATAAATGTTAATGTTTGGCAATTCCAAGCCTTTTTTACAAACTTTAGTTAATCAATTCAATTTTAACAGCCTCAATCAATTTGTTGTTAAGTCTATTCTCCAATCTGGACTCACAAGAATCTTTGTAACATTACATATTATCTTTAGTATCTCAGTATTCAAATATTACATCTAATTTTGAAGATTAATTCATGTTTTACAATTAAATTTGATTCAATTATACTTTCATTAACTGCACTATAAGTCATAACTGCATTATAAGTCACTTTTAAGATTGTATTATCAGTATTGTATTTCTCATTAAAATTGCATTTCAGTAACATCACTTATATCAATTTTTATTAGAAGGTTTTCACACTCAATATTTTAATATTTTCTAATACTATAGTTCTCATCTATTTTATTTGAAATTTTGCTTACTTGTAACTACAACTCAGAAGTATTTAGAAATTTTAGCATCACATTGTTTGGTGATTGCTCACATTTAAAAAACATCACATCTTCAAGTGTAGATATTAATTTTTTTGAATTTCATCAATTGAATTACTATTATTGTCATTCATTTTTGACTCAGTATATGTTTACTTGCACTTCTAGAACTTGTGTATGTTCAAGTTTTTATCTTGCACCAATCTTTGATTTATCAAAATATAATCTTGTATATAATAAACCTATTGTTCTCATTATTTGGCATTGACCTTTCCTAGTATTCATATATTAATTCATTTTTCCTAAGCTATCTAGCTACCAGTAACTTTAATGATCGTTTTGCATTCAATTTCTGATCAATTTTGAATGTACAACAATCATTTGAAACTTTATGTATGATTGGGTTAGATTCAGAAATAACACTCTTAGTTGTTACATTAATTTATTACCATAGTCCACTGCTCTTTTCATCCAGATCATACAGTTATAATTTACTATTTCAAATTATTACATTGCAATCAGTTCTTGAATTCAGATTACTGTTCTTACTTGTTCTGTTTTTACTAGAATCATTAATGCTTTTTCAAGTTTTTTCATGTACTTCAATCTTTTTCTAAACTTAATCCTAATTTTGTTTATAACAAAGTTAAATTCTATTTCAATTTATATTGTTGACCAGTTACCCTGAGGGGTTATTTCATGTATTCAAATTTACAGAATATTTTTCCATTTTAAATCATTTTGTTGGCATCATATTTTCCTTATGTCAACTAGGATCAACTACATTTTATTCTTGTTCATGTGATTTGATAGTTTGTGATTCATACTTTTGATGTCATTTATTTTACTGGTTTTACCTTTGGTATATTCTTTAATGCTGATTAAAGTTTGTATTTTACTAACCTACTTTTTCATTTGACATTTCACCTTAGCCTACATTTTGTTGATTAGTTTTAATACTGAGTTGCCTAAAACTGTTTTGCATTCATTCCAGTGCACAGGTTTTTGAATGCACAACGGTTCTTGCACTCATGTGGAATTTCAGTCAGGTGTCAAATCAGTCAAGACACATTGTTTCTCTTTTTTCAGAATTTGATTTATTCTCTCCTAATTTATACAGTCCACTCTTTTCTAAGACTAAATTTCACACAAATTATGTAGCTCTTTTGTGTTGTAAGTTTTATTGTGTTGTTTTTCTCTCTCCTCTTGAAGTATTTGTATGCTTTAGAAACGTTCTTTTTAAAAAGTGAAAGAATTGGAATAGAATGACGAAGAGTGGGCATTAATGTGTACACTTTCACTTAACTACAAAACTGACGGAATTCTCCACCTTTTCATGGTTGAAGCGAATGTATTATGAATTGGAGAAAAAACTAACTTGGTTTCATGCTGATGTAAACAATAAAACTTTAAACATTGCTTTGTCATCTGGAATTGGAAAAGGATAGTTACTTATATGCTTTTTCTAATGACACTAGGATAGCAAAATCAATGTTAATCAGATACTTGCTTTAGAACGTGATTCTCACTATAGAAAATTCTAAGTGGTTGGGTGAAAAGGTATATAATGCCAATTACACATTATAATACTATTTTATTCCAAATTTTTAAGGATTTGACATATTTGAAGAACACACAAACAACGAATAATGATATCACAATAATGGTAGATGATTGTTAAAAATCCAACACGCAGATTAAAAGGTAATTTGTATCAATTTTGATGTGGCCGTCTGTGTCTGACTGGTTCTTCAATGACAATTGTTTTGCAAATCGTGTCATAGATTGTCCTATTATGACCAACACGCGAAAATAAGTTTGCAGGTAAGAAGAATGCTAAGACAAGATTTTTGATGAATGATCTGAGAAAAGCAGATCGCATGCCCAGGTCAGTGCCGGGTTTCACTAGGAAGACGTCATGTTCGGTTCGCAGCGGCAGCGGGGTGATGGTGTCACATCTCACCACACACAGTCCCATCACTGTTTTCCCTGGCGTCGCTCCGCCTATACGACCACCCACTGATTTCGCCAACCACAACGTCTGAAAATATCAACAGTCGGCATTTTACGCTCCACAACTGCTAAAGCAATTTACACTAGCCTTTATCTTGTCATAATTTCAAGAATATCATCACTATTATTAATTGGAGAGACGAGGCAGCAAAGTCAAGTGGTCTGGATCGTCACAACTTCAGACTGCTTTTGCTGCGCCAGTCATGAGTTCGATTCTCATTCAAATTTTTTAGTTGGGCTTTCAAACTTGACTAATATTATGAAGTTTCCTCGTTCTTTCAAAACTTTGATGTAGTTTTTTATAGATAGAAATAATTATAAATAATTTTGAGTTGTAAATTATTAGGCAAATGCGGCATTAAAAGTTCCAAAAATTAAAGTGAAAGTATTCATATGCAATTAATCAATGGTTGACCAGCTTTCACAATGAATAGATTTCATAAAAAAATTGAAACAATATATTTGCCGAGATGGGATGGTACTAGATGTGCACAGGGGAGTACTGTTCTTCTGTCTGGGCTCGCAGCAGACAGGTTGAGCAAATTGATACAGTTTTCAATGAAACTGAGGAAGATTAGTGGGACATTGAGACCAACAAAGACTGAGTGGTTGCCTGTGCTTAGTTATATCATGCCTTGTTCTGACCTCTGAAGGCTTGAGAAGAAGAACAAGTTCATTTCCCAGTTGTAACACATTCATGAGAATAAGAAGTGCGAAGGAGTTTGGAGACTGAGATGGTTGCAGGGAGAGGTTAGGAACAAAGGTCTTGTGGATGACCCTAATGACATTGTCCGTGGCACCCAGCTCAGACGTAGAGAGTGGTGTGGCCTTAACCGGTTCAGGACGCAGGTGGGAAGGTGTGCTGAGCAGATGACAGCATGGGGATACACCTCTGATCCTCTGTGGACAAATTCAATCAATGAATCACCTGATATCTGAGTGTCCACAACACTCCTATCATGGAGGGCTGACACAAGTTCATGATGCTGGAGAAGAGGCATGTCAGTGGCTCCACAACTTACTTGATTCTATTAGTATTTTACATATTGAGTGTATCTCGCACCTAGGGCCGAAAAGATTGAGAGCCGAAAACACATTTTTGCCCGTGGTGCGAACGCTATTTTTCGCCACACAGAAAAATAAAACAAATATATATATATATATGAGAATTATTGTTTATTAGGCACTTCCGAAAGCAATACTGGAAGGTCATAGCTCTAGCAAATCTGAGGTAATTTGAATATCAGGAAATTTTCCAAGTGTTTTTACTTTTTATTCTGATTTGTCCAAATAACCTAAAAGATTATGTTCAATTATGTTTTAATGTGTGAGTTTATACTTTTTTATTCTTTCAAATGACAATAAGACAATATTATAAATGTTTTAATTATTGAATAATAAACACAAGTAAAGAAAAGTTTTTTGAACAGCTGTTTTAGCACACTTGAAATTTGGCCAATCTGAATGTCAACGTCAACATTGCTTGTTGTTTAGGTTAGAAGTTCTATCTTACTCTGACAATCGAATTTGAATAGTTTATAATATGTCTTAGGAGTATTTCATTCATCCAAATAAAATGGTGTATCTTATTGCAGAATACTTTATTCAATTCTAGAAGCATAAACTGATTCCGATTCATAAACTATTTGTAAAAACGTTCAGCACTATAGTGGGGTCCACGTTATAATGGCAGTGTACGATTGACAATAGTGTTGCTGTCCTTTTCTATCACACAACAAAATAGATAGCGCTCTATCTTTAAAGTGTTGTCCATTTGCCAGAATATTTTATTCTTACTTTTGACAGTGACTGTATACAAGAGTGGACAAACAATTCTCAACCATTTAAGGTTTGTATAGAAATAAAATCTGATCTCAGTAATGATTGAGAGCTCGACGAGAGCGGTCGTATCGGAGTGGTTGCTGAGTCAGCTGTGCAAAGTTTAAACGTTCCGTAACAAAATATTTCGTGCTAGTGAACCGTGCTGTAGTGAATATTTTATTCGAAGATTTAAAAATGTCTTGTTTTATTTGCTCTAAATCCGATCGGAATTCAGGTGAGCTGATTTCATGTGTCGACTGTGAAGCAAATTTTCATATAGGATGTGTGAAAATGACGAAGGACGATGCGGACTATATAAAGAGAAGCAAACAAATTTGGAGATGTAGCAGCTGTTCCTCTACACGTCGCAAAAGTATGGTGAGTGAATCGACAACAGGAAACAAGGACGTGACTCTCCAAGAACTCGCAGGAGTTCTTGAGGTAATTGCAGGAAATCAGACGTCGAAGAAGGAGAATATTAAGAAAATGGAGTTGGAGCTTGGGAAATCAATTGAATCATGTCATCAGGCGATTAACGACATAAATAAGAAGTTTGATGAACAAAACAAGCAAATTAGCACATGCCTCATCAACATCGATAAGCTTTCAACAGAAGTAGCTAGCCTCAGGAAAGAAAATGCAGAACTGAAGGAACGCGTCGAGGATATGGAACAATACTCAAGAACGAACATGCTGGAAATAAATGGTATACCCAAAAAACAGGATGAAGATGTAACAGAAATCATTTGTAGAATGAGCGAAGCATTAGGACACAAAATAAAAGCAGATGCAATCGACATTTGTCACAGACTTAAACAACGAAATGAAAACCTACCTCCACCAATCGTTGTCAAGTTCGTTCGTAGAACAAACAAGTAATATTGAATAAAAGGAAAGTTACGAGGCAGTTTTCTACAAAGCAGATGGGAGAAACAACAGACCATCCAGTCTATGTGAATGAAAGTCTAGCACCTACGCGAAGAAGGATTTTCACCATGGCGAGAGAGATCTTCAAAAGAGGCGACATCAAATACCTATGGATCAAGGAAGGGAAGATTCTAGCTAGGAAAGAAGACAGAACACCAGTTATTGAACTCAAGAACAGTGAACAGGTGAAAAAGTTGAGCGTGAGAAGTGCATCAAAGCAGCCAGGTAACCATGAAAATAACAGTGTCAGTACCGTAAATAAAAATGTCATCAGAGATATGTAACAGAGAAACACTAATTATTCATCAAAATATACGCAGTCTGCGAAGTAATTTCGATTTATTCTTAGTGCAAATGAGGAAATTAGAAAACAACCCGCTAATAATAGTCTTAACAGAAATATGGATACTAGAGAATGAAATAGACTTATATCATATAGAGGGCTATTCCGTACATGGTAAATTTAATCATAACTACAGAGCAGGAGGAACTTTGGTTTATATAAGCAGTGAGATAACGTTCAAAACAAAGACAATAGTTTTTATTTAAGCGGACTGTGTACATATATCTTATTCATATAATAATTTTGAATTTCAGTTGTTGGCTGCTTACAGGTTGCAATCAAACTCACCCAAAATATTTCTTAACGAATTAACCTTGTACTTAGAAGAAATATTTAATATTAACGAAAACAATGCGGTCCCTTTCTTTTTCACGGGAGATATAAATATAGATCTTTTTCAGAACACCAGAATTATTAACGATTACAAATATCTAATGAATAGTTTTGGATTCGAATCACTCAATACTGATTACACTCATAGGTCCCGATTTTCCAACTCTTAATAGATCATCTTTACTTAAAATCCGGCAAAAATAGAACAAAACTGAATAAAATTAATCTAATTCCAGAAATACTACATTTAGATATAACTGATCACAGTACAATCATACTTAAAGTTGAAGGATTGAAGAGATCCAACGAAGAAGCAGATACAAATTATAAAAAATATGCCTAATCAATTACCGGAAGTTGAATAATATTTTATCATCGATTGATTGGGATAGAGAAATACCAGCAGTATCGGTTGATGAGGGATGGGAAAATTTCATTGACATTTTAAAAAGCGCTATAAAAGATTCACAAGAAAATCTTCTTTTAAAAAATAACTTGACACAGAAATATAGGTCGCCATGGATAAATAGTTATCTGATCAAGCAAATTAACTTAAGAAATGAGTTATACAAGAATGTAATTAAACAACCTAATAATGACGACTTAAAAAATATATACAATACATTCAAAAATAACTTACGTAATGAACTGAGAGAAAGAAAACAATATTATTATTCAAAACTGTTTAGAGAAAGCCAGGGAAACATTAGAAAGACGTGGAAAACAATTGACGCGTTAATAGGATTGAAAAAAAATAAAGAACCACTAAAACTGATTGTTGATGAGCAGGGAAATAGCATACATGATAGTAATAAAATTTCTAATTCGTTTAATTCTTATTTTCTAAATGTTGTGAATAAAATGAATGATGAATTAGAACAAACCACATTGCAAACCAGGGAAGAGTCCGCTAGAATATCAAAAATAAGGTTTCCATACAAATCTCCAACTAATTCAATTTTTCTCCACCCTACAAATCCGGAGGAAGTAGCAAGTATAATAAGAAAATTGAAAAATAAATCTTCGCCAGGTGTAGATGGAATAAGCACAAGCATGATTAAAAAAACTTACATGAATTATTTGAACAAATTAACCGATCTAATTAACCTGAGTATTGCCAAAGGAAAATTCCCAAGCATGTTCAAACACAGCGTAGTTATACCTATTCCTAAAAGCCAAATTGTAAAAACATAGATCAGTTCCGCCCAATTTCACTTTTACCGGTTTTTTCCAAGATTTTAGAAAAAATATTCAAGATTAGACTTGAAAACTTTTATAAAAATAATAACTTTTTTAGTGATAACCAATATGGTTTCCGTGAAGGAAGAAGTACAGAAGCGGCAATTAAAAATCTCATTTCAAAAATAAATGACAGTTTTAGTATTAATAATAAGTTTGCAGCTCTGTTTCTTGATATATCTAAAGCATATGATGCTATTGATAAAAACTTGCTTCTAAAAAAACTTGATTTATCAGGAGTAAGAGGAATTGCTAATGATTGGTTAAGATGCTACCTATATAATAGGAGTCAAAGGGTCAGAATTAACGATACGTTGAGTGAACCCGGGGACATTACCATAGGTATTCCTCAAGGATCAGTGTTATCAAGTACTTTATTCCTGGTCTTTATTAACGATTTGACGGATGGTGACTTACAGGGAAAGATTACATCTTTTGCAGACGATACAGTTATATTTTATTCGGCCAAAACATATCAAGAACTTAAAAATAAATTAGAAATGGATCTTAAGCACCTTAGGTGGTGGTTTTGCGAAAATTAATTAACTATCAACACAGACAAATCTAATATAATACAATTTAATCTTCAAAACACGGATCAGGAGTTAACTAGTATTTACTTCCATAAATTAGATTGTGCGCAACAGGTGAATAATATATTGTGTAACTGTGAAACAATAAAACAAGCACGTACAGTTAAGTATCTGGGCCTCATATTGGATAGTAGGCTCACTTGGTCAGATCATGTACAGAAGATAAAAAATGAGTTATTTGTATACATAAGGAAGTTCTATTACCTCAGACAGTTATGTCCAAAAGAAGTATTGTTACAATTATACCATGCAATTATTGGTTCTAGAATAAATTATGGTATAATATGCTATGGGAGTGCATACAATGTTCATATTAAACCTGTGATTACTGGTCAGAACATATATTAAAAATAATTTGTAATAAACCTAAACAATATAGTTCAATGATGCTCTCAGAGAACTATCAATATTATCAGTGAGACATTCTTTTCTATTCAAAGCATTGCTGGATTTTGCTGAAAATAATTTCTAATTAATAATTTGTAATAAACCTAAACAATATAGTTCAATGATGCTCTTCAGAGAACTATCAATATTACAGTGAGACATTCTTTTCTATTCAAAGCATTGCTGGATTTTGCTGAAAATAATTTCGATATTCAATAGATGAGAGAAAGAATTAACCTCAGGAATTCACAGGACATTAACCTCCCAAAACCAAGATTAGAACATTCCAGACGACACTTCAAATACATAGCTATAAAAATATTCAATTCACTTCCAGTAACAACAAGGAAAATAACGTCACGTCAGTTATTTAGAAAAGAAATCAAGAAATTCATTTTACAACTAGACAACCCGAATGATTTTTTTTCTAAATTAATATAGGTCTAAATTTAGTATAATTTACACATTACACGACATGAACACTGCAACAATCAAAGATCATTGAACTCACAAATCCGTCCGGTATGCGTAAACAGTAAGACAGTATCAATTTCAATCACTGTCTCTTTCTTCAAAACGCATTCATTTATGTCTAATTACATCAGCACTTTGAAAAAACGAAACGTTAACTATGAATAAAATTGAACTAAATATGAAAAAAAAAACAGCAACCACTCCGTACATAGTTTTAAGTTTTGTGTAAGTGTATGGTGTGTGTGTGTGTGTGTGTGTGTGTGTGTGGTGTGTGTGTGTGTGGTGTTTGTGCGCATGTGTGAATGTGTGTGCGTATGAATGTGTGCGCATATGTGAATATGTGTGCGTATGAATGTGTGCAAGAATGATTATAAATATTGACATATTGATTTATTTCAATATAATACCATATTCAATTATTATGTTCTTCATGATATATTTAAATTTGTATATAAATATTTTATTATATATATTCAAGTGTCCCCACACAGGGTAGCCTATAGGAACACATATTAGAAATTAGGAAACAATATTGTATTTGATTTTTGGAATGCATTTGATTGTTTAATTATTTTTTTTTAATAAAGAATTGAAATTTCTTTGAAATTTGAAGTTATGGAGGCAAATTTTGAATCAATTATGAAAAATATATATTCTTGATTAATTTGACATCAAATTGATTATTATCAAGGAAATGATAATTATTATATCAAATTTAATGGGATGATTGAGTAACAGCTGTGTACACGTAAGGCACTATAAAGACTATTAATAGAGCCCTATGTACTCTCAGTGGCAAAATGGAGAGACTTGGCAACGTTCTTCTCCTATCTTTCTTCACTGCCATTATAACATGGACCTCACTATAAGGATATTGCCCAAGTAGTTCCAAAATTATCCACCAGGTTTCGTGATAAACGCAGTACTATGAGGTTTGAGGTTAGATTCTATTAAATATCGCTGTAAAATAACCTTGAAGTCAGCTGATTCTGATTTGATATGTACGTTTTTACAAAATAGTTTATGAACGGAATCAGTTTATGCAACTAGGATTGAATAAAGTATTTTGAAAAAATATACTATCATTCTATTTGGATGAATGAAATACAAATAAGATATATTATAAACTATTCAAATTCGATTTTCAGAGTAGGATAGAACTTCTAACCTCAACTTCCGATAACAAGCATTGTTGACATCAGGATTGTCCAAATTTCAAGTGCGCTCAAACAGCTGATCCAAAAAATTATCATTATTGTGTTTATTATTCAAGAATCAAAACATTCATAATAATATCATATTATTGACATTTGAAAGAATAAAAATTATAAACTCAACCTCCCACATTAAAACATAATTGAACATAATATTTTATTTGGACAAATTGAAATCTACTCAGCTTAAGTACTGCGTTTACCACTAACCTGGTGGATAATTTTGGAACTACTTGAAACTACTAAAACCAACCTATTTTTTCAGACATGTTATTCATTATCAAATTTGGGAACAGAATAGTTGGGCCATGCCTATTGTTCTTTCTTGATAATGTTTTATGATTTGTAATTGTATTCACTGAAAATAGAAGAAATTAAAATACTTGGAGAATTTCCTGATATTCAGATTACCTCAGATTTGCTAGAGCTATGACCTTCCAGTTTTGCTTTCGGAAGTGCCTAATAAACAATAATTCTCAAATATATATATATATAGTTTTATTTTTTTGTGTGGCAAAAAATAATGTTCGCACCACGGGCAAAAATGTGTTTCCAGCTCTCAATCTTTTCTAGTCTAGACTTGAAAACCGATTTCGAGCCGGAAAAGTCTCATTTTCGGCCCTAGGTGCAAAATATACTTTTTAGCCACACTGCACAGAAAACAGCTGTTTTGTCTTCAACCAACCTATAAACTTTTTCTTGCTCTTTTGAATGGAGTGTTTATAAATGAATACTAGCCGTCAGGCTCGCTTCGCTCGCCATATCCGTCTAGCCAGGGGGCTCCGCCCCCTGGACCCCCGACGGATCGTTCTAGAATGAGATCAGCAGGTTCGCTCCGCTCGCCTGCATTTTTCATTTGAGCATTTTTATCATATGTTAGGACGATCCAGTCGGGTGTCCAGACTAAACTCTGGCTAAACGGATATGGCGAGCGAAGCGAGCCTGACGGCTAGTAATATAATATTCCCAGGATTGAAGTAGCTTGCTTAATCAATTTTTTCCGCGATAAATGCATTTAAATCTTCAACTTGGTGCCAACCTAACAAAGTCAACTCAACTTAATGCCAACCTGACAAAATTATTAATTCAGTTGCCAGTTAAGAGTGCGGGTCATCTACCGCCATATTGGATTGAATGTCCCATAAGATCAATGTTATCTTTTGGAACGTTTAGCGTCGTTATTTATGGACGGAAATTTACGTATTATACATCATTGGAAACAGAATAAAATTCTTCAAAGCATGTATTTGTTACTTTTTTTATTTTAAAACCTACTTCCTATAATTACCACAAATAACTTTTCAGAGTTTAAAATTTTTTTCTAGGGTTTTGGAAGGAATATTTGAAATTTGAAAAAACCCATGCCTTGCTCAATTAAATTCTTTATCCAATGCAATTTTTTTCAACAAGATCCGATGTAAACTGTAGACGTGAGAGATTCCAAAAGTAATGCATGACTTGTCTGAAAGGACCACTGAGTGTGACGGTTGGTTTGTCGTAGTAGTTCAGCAGACTGCCGTAAGATAGTAGCACGCGCGGTCGCTTGCTCACTCTCATTTTGGAGGGAACTCAAATTTCACATAATGTCAAATCTGAATATTTCTTGTGGGTTATGTTTGGTTGTTCACTCTAGTCTTCTGCTGCGTCCACGAGTGAAGTGATTTACAGTTCCTTACAATAATAGTTGCTCAATTGGAAGAAATTATAGAAATTTAAATTAAATTCAAATTAAATCAAGTCACTCTTATTTTTTAAATCAAATACAAGGGCAGCTACATATATAACAAAAGAAAGTACCTACTGTATTCTTGTCATTTGGACTCCAAAAGGGCTCAAAACTTTTGAGATTGAACGGGATGATGAGTTTTGGAAAGAGAACATGAAAGAAAAACTAGAAACATTTCATATGAAATGTTTACTTCCCGAACTCATCGATCCAAGACAGCGAAGAAGTTTGCCAATTCGTGAACCGGAGTACATTTTGCTGGCTCAAGCAAAAAAACAAAAATGAGGGATTAAATGATGAAAAAAATAATGAAAATGAGTGAGTCAGTTTCATTGGTCAACAAACGCGATCTGTATAATCTGTAATATTTTTGTATAATACTACTATATCTGTATATCTATATTGCTTGTATTTTGATAACAGTTCAAGATATTTTACCGTCTGCACAAAAATGTTTGGAAATCTCTAACATTCTTACATGTGAGTTTTTCCTTACACATGATTTAACAAACTATAACTTCGATTTTTCATTTATTGACCTAAGCGAAGCTGAGGTCTTAGTTTCGACTAATAAATGAATTATCATGATTA
>NW_024090930.1:0-23225 GCF_014356525.2 Nilaparvata lugens
GAATAGGCATCGCTACACAACGCCAGACAACAAAGGCATCAAAGACAATATAGGCATCGCCACACAACGCCAGACAACAAAGGGGAACATTCATATAACGTTCCAAACACTGTCATTATACGTGGACCTCACTATATCTTTATTCACTGCCATTATAACGTGAACCTCACTGTAGCTATTTTACTCAATGGTATAGGAACCCCAATTTACATAGCGAGTGCTATCTCTAGTTTTTATAGCTCAATGTTTTGAGCAGACGAGCACGTGATTCAGCTGTTTTCTGTATCTGTAATGGCGGCTGGCCGGCTGCTGGCTTCCTTCCTTGCATCGTATACTCCGTTGAAAAACAACATTTGAAAGGTTTTTTCAGTTTAATTGCAAAATCAATAGGTGAGTTGTTACAAAATTATTTTATAAAATGTTTATGTTGAAGAAAAAACATTATTTAGGTGTTGTTGATATTATTTATACGAAAACAAAACACTTATAAATGCCTGTTGCTGTAACGTACTTTTCTCACCGCTGTTCTAGCATACAAACTGATTTATGTTTACCTACTTAAGTTTTTTTATCATGTTCCCATCAATTTCTGGGCTTGAAAAATTATTCCAAATTCAAAAACAACACTATACACTAGAGAATTGGAAAGTAGTAATGTTTGAGTGTGTATAAAATTATAACAAGAGTACCGGTACGTAGCCTACCCTTTTAACTTTGAAACTTTTTATGATTAAAAATTCAAGTTGCCATTTGATAATATCTATTTGAAAACCAAAATATTTTAATTGTGCTCTTAGCATCTTATGTCCCAGATTCAAGCGTGAATAATAAGGTCATTAATTATATCTTTTCAAAGAAGTGTTGAATCGTTGCTGAATGTCTAATTTCTTCATTAGACATTTTCATTGATAAAATTCAGTCAAATATTTATTTTAGTAGCAAAAATTAGAATGTGGTAATTTACAGGTTGAGGATCAATGGTTAATCCATTACAAATATCTTGCCAAAGTCGCTGAAGACTACTTAGAAGCAGTAAATGTAAGTAGTTAACGCATTTGTTTTTATAATAAGTATAAGTTACTATTCCGAAAAGTAACTGGGCATTATAGCTTAATGTTGTAATTTTCTGCCTGTCATAGCAGCCATTGGGTTATTTATTAGTTTTGTTACCATACTTCCAGCCCATTTAAAATTTTAATACAGCCACTTTTAACCCTTTTTGTATGATCTAACAGTTATAATATATTATTTTCATAGAAACTAAGTACTGCAACCCATTATTCAAATTTAATGAATTCAAAAATTGAAGCCAATATTTTTCTCATTTTATTTTTTGGCCATTTTGAAATGATAACCTTTGTTCTGATGAACGATCACCTCCGCTCGGAGTATCGAGGTCTGCGATTGGTAGTTATGAGTCGCGCTTTGTGGTTGGTTGGTAGATTTGTGTCGAGCTCTGTGATTGGTCGATGCAAAATTTACACTGCAGATAGCGTGACTTGCACGGCTACCTGTTCAGTCTTGGCAGTGTAAAGTTTATACATCATAGTGGTTGCTTTCACTTCCTGTCTTATTAATTTCATTGATTACTAGTGTAAAATCTCAGTTTATTATTTCTTGTGTGCACAATAAAATGCTTTTGTGATGTATTTATCAATGGTGCAATTGTTTTACGGGAAGCACGATTTATTTGTGGTGAAATTTCAAGTAAAAGTTTGCAAGTAATGAAGGTCACAGTTTTGAAACAGGTAGGCCATTGTTTCTCACTCATCTTATTACATTCACCCCTAGCCTATTACACCTTTTTAGTTGTGATTCTACTTTATTATCACTGTTTTTGATTTTAGTGCTATGAATTTCCGCTCATAATTTATATCCTTGAGAAATTTCGCATATGGTTATGCTATTTCAGAAACTTTTGAGTTGTATAGAGAAAGGCGTATTGTCTTAGTGATTTGCAGTTTATCTATATAAACTACCTTACTTTAAAAAATTCAATTATCAAAATCTTATTTATTGAGATGAGCTAAAGCTGCAAATTACTAAACAATTCAGGACAAATCTCTTCTCGAAAATCTGAAATTGCACTCCATATTGCATATTGTCTAGTTTTAGTAATTAAGTTATAAGGTTAATAGAATTGATGGTGAAGTTGTGAAATCTTTCCATAACAAGAAAACAAGATATTATCAATTTAACTATAATATTGACATATAATATACGATACGTATATTATATATTATAATTATACATTATATTACATACTATAATATTATAGTGAATTGACAATACCTTTGTTTCCTTATTATTAATAAGTTATATGGCTTTAGGAGTAAAGTTAAGAAATTATTTTAAAATTATTGTTTGTCTTATTGACTCAATTATCGAATACTCTATTCTTGTAGGAGAAAAAGGGAATTTAGGATGTATTATAGTATTTTTATTATAGTATTTATAGTAATTTAGGATGTATTCGTAGTATGATAAGTGTATTTCTCAGGTTTTTTTAGTTTGATTTAATAATTTGGTCATATTATTGTTTAAATTTCTAGATTCAAGTCATGATTAATTGTTGAATTGAAGGTTTGCCGCTGATCGCTGATGCGAAAATACGAATATACGAAAATACGATCTGAGATTCATACACTTCTATGATTTATACACTTGTATATCGTTCATAATAATTCAGGGAAACTGTAATTTCATTTTCAAACCTATGTACTTTTCAATGTATTCAGTAATTATTCATGAAATATTTGATAATTTTCACATATTTTATCCGTAATGCTGGCTTCAATTTTTCCATCTTGGATCTGGGCACTCCTAAGGCTGTGCAAAGGCTACAAATAAACTTTCTACTGGTGATATTAATCAAAGTTTTTTGATTTGTATATAATCAAGCTATCAAAATGAAAAAGCTTTCTCAGGAAAACATTTTTTCCGATCATTACTTTTTGAGATATGAGCGCCTAAAGTTTAAATTTTTGGGACAGAACATTTCAAATTCGGTAAGAGATAAAACCATGAGATTTAGAGGATTGATTCTTCAAGGTATTGTTGATCTAGTAAAACAAACATTTTCTTAAAATATCAATTTTTGTGAAAGTTATTCAATTTACTTACTAAAAATGACTAAAAATAAGTTATTTTTGGTCATTATTGGTAAATTGAATGAATTTCTCAAAAATTGATATTTTTAGAAATTTTTTGTTTTACTAGATCAAAAATACCATGAAGAATTAATCCTGTAAATCTCATCTCTTACCGAATTTGAAATGTTCTGCCCCAAAAATCTTAACTTTAGACGCTCATATTGACTTGCAAACTAACGAGGAGCTCCAGAACGACGTCATAGCCCACTTAAACTCATTTGGCGGCAGCATTTTATGAAGAGGGTTTTGGTAGGATGGTCCACTGGTATGACAAATGCCTCATCCTTCATGGCAATTATATTGAAGGAAAATCATAAGTAAATTTCTGTAATATATTATTGTTTTAAATACATTTGTCTTTAGCTGACCAGGTTCCTCATGCACGACCCTTTTTTATGAGAGGTTCTTATCACCAACTCCCAAAGTCTAATTTAAATATGTTTGATTAATATTATTAGGCCTACCTAACTGTTTCCGTTCTTCAAGTTGCTAATCTTTTGATAAGGAATACTTAATTTTAAATGTATTTCTCAATTTTCCAGATTTTCAATACCTTTCATTTATATTTTGTGCAGGGATGAACCAGATTGCTGGAGATGGAGTGATACATGACAACATTTCTGAGTGCAATGCATGGATGCTGATATGAGCTGGACATCCTGACGGGACTTGAGTCATCGACCAGAGCCTTCAAGTGTGGCTGTTGACAGCTGGTGAGTGTTGTAACATACCTCTCTATCTTCACATTCGATTCTATTCTATTGAGTTATGAATATTTCTTGCAGGCCTATAGTGAGGTCCACGTTATAATGGCAATATTTAATTGATATTGATGTTTCTATCCTTGTTTATCATTCGACAAAGCAGCTAGCGCTATCCTTCTCTAGTTTCTCAGATCGGGTTTCAACAATGTCGAAATATAATAATGAATGGTTTTATATTTAATCACTGAAAAAAGGTTTCTTGTCAAATAAAATATGATTGATTTCTTTTAACAAGAATGAACAGTTGATGCTATTATTATATCAGATATTCCGGTATCAGTTATATTCTATAGGAGGCAGCGACAAGGCAGAGAATCATCAATACTGTTCGTCTATCTCTCTCTACTGCCATTATAACGTGGACCTCACTATAGAAGCTTATTACCATAGAGAAACGATAGCATAGATATCCCATGGTATAGGGCGTTTATGTCGCAAGTTTTACTGTTATCCGAAGCCGATAGTTCACATAGTTCTTTCCTATGCAGCTGTGTGACGCTGGAAGTCTCTCAAACTGTGCCGTTCATAAACTATCACCCCAACAAACAGTAAAAATTGACTATAATCGATAGTAATCGGCTTGAGATAACAGTAAAAGTTGCGACATAAATTCCCTATACCATGGGATATCTACTTACGCTATTGTTTCTCTATGGTAATACCAAACTGGATCACATATGATGCGCTTGTGCTCGTTTATTGTTGAATATATTCTGGAAAAAAGTGATGTTGATGAAACACTTCTGATAAACATGTGAGATGAAAAGTAGCTTCATTCTACGAAGTACTACAGATCTCACATGTGTCATGCTGCTTCCACACTCTGTCCAAGTGCGTACAATTGTGGCAAGCGCGAGAGTGTGGATGGCTACTATGCCACCGCTCGCCTTCACTCTTAAAGTAAGTAGATAGTTAGGGCCGTTTGCACAGTCAAAGCTTAAACTTGATGTAATCAGCTGGTGGCTTAAACTCAAAATGAAACACATTATAACGAACTAGACTTGATACGGATTTAATCCAGTTTAAAATGAAATTTAGTTTAAACTGTCACTGTGCAAACGGCCCTTAGTCTCTCTAATAACGTTGCATCACTCCCGCCTGTATGGATGGATACAGTGAGCCGCTGGCAAGTCTTGGCAAGGGACTTGACGAGAATGTGGCGCCGGCATTACGAATGCAATGCTGCAGAATTGAGGGTTTATTTTGAGTTGTGGAGCGTCGCAACTCCAGTCTGCCAGCTGAGTTAGATGTTGGCTGCCACATATTTTCATTAAATAGATAATTTTCAATGAAATAGGCGTCGTTCAGCCAAGGAGAGCTTGTTTGCTATCCATGATTCAATGAATATTTAAATATTATTTTATCTATGGTACAAAATTCTTGAGAAATCTCACAACAAAAGGATTGAAACTGAAATCGTTGGAGTATTTTACAATGTTAAATGAGTTTTACTTCTTACCCATTCCTCTATTCTATCAATTCAAGTTTTACTTCTTACCCATTCCTCTATTCTATTAATTTAATGTATAATTGGTTGCTTTAAGTAGGAAACTGAGCTGATATTCCATTTTCCTACACTTACGTTGAAAAGTGGCCATTGCTGCACTGATTACAGAACGCAAAGAATCACTTTTCCGCTCTAGTGCGGGAAAAATTTTTCTGCACTCCAGATTTGCAACATGGCAACGCAAAATACTTAGTAGGTTATATGGAGCAACAGTGCAGCAAAATCAAAATGAAGTTGGTAACAGTGACTGGGCTGCTATAGTGAGCAGAGGTACAACGAAGCACAACGCGCTAATTATTATTCATTATATATTATACCAAGGACAACGAGGACTTTAAGATTTTAAGATTAAGGTTTTTATCAATAATAAAATTACACAGAAAAACATTTGATGGATTTCAGGCAATTTTACCCATAATTACCCACTTTTCATATTCAATGGTAACTGTAGTAAAAACTTAATGTGAAATACGTGCGCAAAGTTCCTCTGCTGCACTCAAGAAACCATTCCGCCCTCGCCTACGCTCGGGCGTAAACGTTTCTTTCGGTGCAGCAAACTGTCACTTTGCGCACTAGTTGCACAAATAACTATTATTACATAGCCTCTTGTGCAGTAATAAACTAGTGAATTGACGCTCACATGCTTATAATCTTTGATAATGTTCAATGCCTATTTGTGTCTATTATTGTAGTATATAACTTGATTCTATTTCCAAATAAATTGAATGAATAAAATTGATAGACATCTGTCTTGCCTCAAAATACTTGAATGTCACACAACCACTTGGAAACCAGCTTGGATTTTTATTATTCAAGTATTTCAGGTAATCATCCAGTAAACAGCGCTAACTGTAGATTGAGAATGGTGTAACAGCAGATACTAGTATTTTGTTACTGTAATTCAGCAAGCAAGTGGTTTTGACACTTCAAATATTTGTTTTATCCGAAACAGGTGAACTGGATTATTGCTGTGATTTTGTGTTACAGTTCAGTTGTTTGGTTTTAAATAATTTTTCTGTGGTTTGCCACCCACCTCAAACTTTCAATCTTATTTGAATTATTGATGTTTGTCTATTGAAGTCATTGCAGTCATTGGCTTACCTTCAAAATTATTTTGCTTTGGAACCTTAAATTGAACATTTCAGTTGCACAAGTCTAAGATTCGTGTGAGCTTACCCTTTAAAAGTCATTATCTGTTGACATTATCATACTATAGTGAGGTCCACGTTATAATGGCATTATTTGATTAAGGCTGATCGGAAAACTTTTTTATTATTTAAATTGGATAATCTTTTATAATATAATGGTTAAGATCATTATAAGAGTGAGAAAAGTGGCAACTGAAATTTTTAAGTGGTCTAGTAAGCGAGTTATGTATGGGTTGTTGAAGTGCTAACTTTCCAGATTCCGTTTTCTTTCCAGATCATAAAAGGTTTCGACTATATTATTAGAACTTCTCTTGAAAATTCAAAAAATGTATCTTTCCAAACTAAAACATTTTATTTTCCCCATATCGTTCATAAACTAGTAGTTCTGTGAACAGTAGACCTCACGCAGTATTCTCATCCACAAGTACCTGATTGAAACTATAGACCTTATGGAAATACAGCAATAGACTGACTTCTCCACACATCTGTGTAATCACTTGTCAGCTGATTTATGATGAATAATTCCATAGTCTGATTTTTACTCTAATATTGGCGTATGAAGGAGGCTCCTTTTCCTTTTATGTTATCCTTGAAATGCAAAATTTCCAAAAACCTTGTATATACGTCGACGCGCAATTAAAAAAGGAACATACCTGTCAAATTTCATGAAAATCTATTACCGCGTTTCGCTGTAAATGCGCAACATATAAACATTTAAACATTAAGAGAAAATGCCAAACCGTCGACTTGAATCTAAGGTGCGTACAGACTTTCGCTCTGCTCCGCACCGAACGTCACTCCAGCAGAGCGATTGATGATCGACCGGGAGCACCAAGTTTTCGACAGGGGAACGCGAGAAGATCTAACATCTCCCGTAACGTTCATGATTGGTGCGACTGCAGAGCTGGGGCGGAGCGACTGCGGTGCGATGGAGGAACGACGGCGGTACGAGGGCGGAGCGTGCTCGGTGCGGGTTGGAGGCGCGTATATGTGTACGCAGCTTGAGACCTCACTTCGCTCGGTTAATAAAAAACTAACATTTCTTGTAAATTCGATAGCTCGTTTATTTCGGCATTAATCGCCAAAAACCGCATATTAGAAGAAAGCCAATGATAATCTACTGAATGTATTAAAAAAACTCCACTGGAAAATTCGAAACCGTTTATGAATTGGAAAGAAAACGGAGTTTAGCACTTCAACACTCCATAACTCGCTTATTAGACCACTTAAAAATTTCAGTTGCCACCTTTTCTCACTCTTATAATGATCTTAACAATTATATTGTAAAAGATTATCCAATTTGAATAAAAATAAAAAGGTGTACCGAACAGCCATAACATTGGTGTTGCTATCCTTGTCTATCACTAGACAAAGCTGATAGCGCTATCTTTGTCTAGCTCTGCAATGCTGCCAGATCGTTTTTCAACAATGTAGGAATATAATTTATTAACAAGTTATTTAATCTCAATTATGAAAAATTCATTATTTTTAATTAATCATTGAAAGATTTTAATATTTCCTTGACGAATAAAATATAATTTATTATTTTAAACAAGAGTGGACAGTTGATATAATATCAGAATTACCAGTATCAGTATCCTGTATAGAAGGGAGAGAAACAGCAACGCTGTTCTCCCATATTTCTCCACTGCCATTATAACGTGAACCTCACTATCGTTTGGAATCCACCTGGGACCGTATTTAGGTCACCGATTCTCCACGAAATAATGTAATGTTTAGGCTGGTATTACATTCGGCCACCAGTGGGTCGCCAAGTGTCCGAGCGAGTCGCGGGGCATTAGTTGTTATTGCGCTCACCACACTAGGGTCGCCAGCCGAGACACCACACTTTGGCGGCCGGCTGGTGTCTCACTCGGGTCACCAATCCTGGTGTCTCACTGGTGTCCGAAGTTGCTCTACAATGGTTGCTCTCTGGCGACCCACTCGTGGCTTGATGTAATATGAGCCTTACAGTTCTATGTGAAGCGATTTTGCTGGATCAATATTGTGTGATGTATAAAGCTGCGTACACATATTCGCGCTTCCAACCAGCACCGAGCACGCTCCTCCCTCGTACCGCTCTCGTACCACCCTCGTACCACCATCGAACCACAGTCGTACCGCCCACGCACCCATCATGAACGTTATGGAAGATGTTAGATCTTCTCGCGTTCCCCGGTCGAACCACTGTTGCTCCCCGGTCGATCATCAATCGCTCTGCTGGAGTGACGTTCGGTTGCGGAGCAGAGTGAAAGTCTGTACGCACCTTTATAAATACTGTCTGAGATATTTAAATATTGTCTGAGAGCTGCATGAAATGTATTATGTCGATCAACGAGTGCTTTTCATTGAAAGCTTTGCTTCAGCTGAGAGTAAACTGTACACGGTTTGTAATACTTGTTTGAAATTTACTTTCAATTTTTGACTCATATTAACATGAGTTTTTTATAATTCGAATGAAACATGCTTATCTGCAGATAAGAGTATCTAACTTGGTGCAAGCCGCTTGTAAATTGATTCAATATAACAGTTACAGTGATTGTCAAAGTTTAGCAAAAGAAATTGAAGATTTCAATATTTATTTACATGCTAGTAGCCCTAAATAAAAAGTTAACATCAGAAAAAGTATATACAATCGTATTTTTCCGATTAGTAACCATACATCTATCGTATAATTATAGAGAATTGGCGTACAAATCAAATCAAATTTCATTTATTCAAGTTGTTGCATATAAAGACAAGCTTCACAACATTGAATCGTCCACAATTATAAAAAACACAGAAAATACAATAGTGCAAAGAGTAGACGTCAAAGAAAAACCTGTCTTAAGGAACACCCCTGAAAGAAATCGATTAATTTCAGTTGATTTAAAGGAATTTTTATTCTGTAATAATCTAATGACATTGTAATTTTCTTCCCTCCAGACATCCGGACACATTCATCCACTGTGTATGGCGCTCTTTTTAACAGAACCTTCCTTACCTTCCGGTCATCTTTGAAAAGTTGGAAAAATCTTTAAAGTTGGGGGAGTCTATTTATAATTTTTATTGCGCAATAGTGTGGGCCTTTCTCCAGAAGGGTTAGTCTATGTGCCGGGTAACCGAGGATTGAGCCACCACTCCTCGTATTGTAGGAATGATCAAGTAAAACGGATGAGAATGCCCTCCAATTTTTACTAACGTAGGTGATGATCTCCAGAAAGTACATGGCTGGCAAAGTTAATATACTCTCTCTCACAAAATAAGGCCTACAGGATGTTCGGGAACTGAGGTTAGAGATTATTCTCAGAGCTCTTTTCTGCCTCCTGAAAATTACGCGTATACACGTACGGGATAGGAAATTCATGAATAACGCATCATCACGTCTGAACTACTGGACTGATTGACTATAAAATTTTGCATATTGATTATTAATTTACCGAGGATGGTTATTGGCCTATTTTAAATTTTTCAAGATTTCAGTAGGTCAAGTTTTCAGGTTGTCAATTTTTTAATTACATCCTTACTTAGCATGGGTTACCTGCTATTCTACAATGATATTCATTAGTGAAGATTATTTTCCATCGTTTGCATAAATTATTATCAAAATAAATAAGGAATTCCTGTATTCTTCTTGAATTTGTTCAGGCACCAGCTCAAAATACTGATTTCTGATTGAATCAAGAAATCAAGATTTATTTCACCACAGAAGTAATAATTTTCTTCGGTAATAATACTGTAGATCAGTATTGTAGGACAATAGTTCCCAAGGTGGGAAAAGGGAATTTCTCTTTTCCCTCCAACGCTCCAACCACCCTCAACATGTCTGTTGGTTGAATGATTATTTTTGGTAATCAATTCGTTTTTCACTATAAATTATTTGAAATACAGTTGAAAAATGCTTGTAACCTGTTTTAAAAATCCTAGAATAATTTGGGGATTCGTATTCACGTTAGAAACAGGCTACCCGATAAGCGAAAGTAATTTTTAGGTGGCGAAATAATTTTCGAGGTGATTCAAATGAATAGGACAGAAATTTCGACATTTTGAAATTTGGTCAGTTGAAGGAGAGTGCTTGACTTGACTTGCCACCTTGCCAGTCGACCGTTTTTCCTTGTCTAGAATAGGTTGAAGTGCTAGTCCTTGTCTCTCGTTATCCTCGTTTTACTTTCAATTAGTAATACACTTATAATTCTGTGCATTATCATAAATTAATTTGTTCATTAAGTATTTTATTTCGGAGTAGTTCTAATGTGGCTGTACAATAGATAGGATTACATTCGAATTTGTAACCAGGTATTTTTTTCATCAATCGTAATTCATCCCTTATTCTATAAATTGAAAAATATGTAAACGCTATTCTTTCAAATTCATCTCATTGTTAATCTAGTGTTGAAATTCAATCTGTAAGCTGTGCGATTTCAGAATACTGCATACCAACAGGAAAAGGCGTGATGATCTCATATATTTTCAATTAATCTCTATAGAACTATTATATATCTTCTGATATACAGTTTTACTGAAGATTAATTCTAATTTTGTGAGTTCTTTCGGGGCATATTCCTGTGTAGAATTTTGAAATTGCTTCACTCAGAAACCTACACCTGGTTTCAAGATGTCCGCTGGCCTCGCTGGCATATTTTAGATAATTTAATATTAATTTTTCACTTCTGTTTCTCTTAAAATACTAGTAAAGCTCTTCAAAAATGTTTCAAAATTCCTGAAATAACTAGAGGAATCTTATCGTCTTTAGAAACAGGTTCTCTGATAAGGGAAACTCATTTTCTGGTAGTAAAAATATTTTGAAATAGATTTGTAAAATCAAATTGATCAAGCCGTCTTGAATTTTTGTTAGTTGAGGAAGAAGGTGACTGTCGCAGAGTGTCACGGCACGTCAGTGACCACGTGACCGAAATACTGCTCTCTGATTGGCTCTTACTGTTTCTAGTTCCTAGTTTCGTTGTGTAGGGGGAGCTGCCAACCTGCGTTGTCCCAACATGTTAGTTCACAATTCACATCTAGACACATCATCTTCACAGATAGGCTGTTAGTAATGCCAGTGTCGGTCCCTTGCAAATGAATTATTACTTAGGTGAATAATGTTTCAATTGTGATGAACATGTTAATCAAAGACATTTTGTTATGTATTTTATCATGCAGTAGTGATAATATTGGCTGTAAAAATGATATGGCTAGTTTTGTGTTGGTGAAGAGTGATTGATTCGTCTAGAGGCTGGAATCAAGGTAGGAAATGAATTACAATAATTACACATCACCACTCATATTATCAATTTGAAACTACTGTAGTATTTCTTATAGGAGAATAATCTCTCAAATTCATTGCATTGTGATCAACTGATATAGTTTAATTAGTTCTTTAATATTTCTCAATTATATTATCTATTTCTTTAATACTGCTAGAAAAGTGCTTGAAAAATGTTTCTGCAATTTTTGAATAATTAGAGTATGCATATTTTCATTGGTAACAGGGTCTCCGTGGAAGGAATGATTTTCTGGTTGTGAATTTTATTTGATGAATCATGATAAAAGTCACGTCATATTGAAATTGGTTAGGTTGGTTTGGAAGGTGATAGAAGGTCTAGAAGCTTTGTTCAAATGCTGCTCTGTGATGGCTGTCAGCCCTGTTGCCATTTTTTGCATTCAATGATTTCTTCATTGAATCAGTGAATAGCATCGTAGGTGAACTGCCCACTGCTGCTGCAGACCCTGCTGAACTACTGGCTGCACGAGTTCCAGCAGTGCAGGCACGCCTCTCTTTCTTCCGCCCCATCTTCATTGGCCCGGAGGAAGATTGTTAAATCATTCAGCCATCGAAAGTCCTGATGTGTATGGAATGTCTGCATTCATGCTTCGTGAGGTGATTGAGGAAATTGTTGATCCACTTGCTGTAGCAGTTAATGATTGCCTGAGGACTGCCATCTTTCCAGACTTCTTGAAAACATCTAGAACCACTCCGGTTTACAAGAAGGTGACCACCAGAGCCTAAACAGCTACAGGCCTATATCCATCACTCCAATCTTTGGTAAGGTGGTTGAAGCGGTCATCAAGCCCCAACTTGAGGACTTCTTTGAGAGAATAACCTTTTTTCAGACATGCAATTCGGTTTTCGCAGAGGGAGGTCTACTTTGATGCGGTAAATCGGTTGCTGAACGGATTGGTTCAGCATTTGAGGATGGTGAATCCCTGGCACTGACTCTTTGTGCACCTAAGCAGAGCATTTGACTGCGTTGACCATGGAATTTTGTCTGATAAGCTCCATTACTATGGGATTGTGGACTCAGCTTTGTCTCTATTGAATCCTACCTGACTGGGAGGGCACAAGTGGTGTCTCTTGGAGGAGCTTCTTCCAGCCCACTTCCTGTGAATTTTGGAGTGCCACAGGGTTCAATACTGGGACCAATCCGTTTTATCATAATGATAAATGACTTGGACAACAACGGCTCGACTCTGCTATTTGCTGATGATACGTCCTTATTGTCATCTGGAGTGGACCTACAGCATGTGCTAGAACTGTCAGCAGAGCATCTCAATCTTCAACCTCATGGTTCCAGGCAAATCGCTTTCAGTTGAATGAGAACAAGACACAAGACATAATCTGCATTTGTCTCGCAGCCTGCCAGCTGAACAGGACCCTGTAAAGCTGTTAGGGTTTGTCTTGGACTCAAAACTGAACTGGGCTAGCCACATCCAACAAGTTACCAGGAGGCTGTCGCGAATTTGTTTTTCTTGTTGCTGAAGCTGAGGGGACATGTGACAGAGGCATATCTGGTAATGACTTACCATGCACTTTTCCACTGCCATATCTCCTATGGTCTGCTCATGTGGGTCATTCAGCAAGGGTGTTGGAAGTACTTAAGCTGCAGAAACGGGCTGCACGGATTATACTGCTAGCGAACATCGAGCACACTGCAGCCCTTTTTTGTAGACTGGGTATTATGACAGTTGTCAGCCACTTCCTTCTTCTCTGCCTGCTGCATGTCAAGAAGAGTCAGCATGGTTTGTTGACTCGGATGATGTGCACCCATCACAACCTAGGCATCGAGAGCTGCTTGAATCCCGAGGGTACGTCTTCAGAGGTCGCAGGTGTGTTATGGGAGTGCAGCATTACGCTACTTCAATAGACTGCCTGCAGGAGTGAAGCAGTTGGATTTGCGTGATTTTGAGAGAGTGGTGACCGGATTTATGAGAGTCAGAGCCTACTATAAGTGCGTGAATACATTAGTGATGATCTGACTCAAATTTTTAACTACTTAGTCACTTTCTGCCATCTTGATCTTGACTTGAGTATGAAAGTGTTGTTTTTATTGTATAATGACGCCATCGATCCCACAGATGTGGGTATGGATGAAGAAGGAGGTATATATAAGGTATATATAAGGTTTGATATAAGGTATTTGTCTAGCTTTCTCTTGACTCAAGCATTGTTGCAGTTCTCTTGCAACTTGTATCAACTGGTTGTCTGGTCAGAATAGACTGCTGTTCAGTGTTCACATCAGTCCTTATTGCTAGTGTTCAAATGATTGTAGTTCAAAGTTTTGTAGTAATTATGTAGGAATTTTGGTGAATAAGTGTACTAACTGTGTTACAGAATAATGAGTTAAATTAAGGGTTTGTTTTAGATAGCTGTGTAGTAAAATTGCAAGTCAGTTTTGTGTTAGTGAAATCACTCAACCGTAGCCTACCGTTTATGATTAAAGGTAGGGATAGTTATCAAATTTATCATAACTTATCCTCTTGTAGAATTCATTTTACTTTTTCATTAGTTGAGGGTGTTAAATAATAGACTTACTTGATTTTTTTTCAAGATTCAATCTCCTTACTTCTATTAGGCTACAGAGTATTTGAACTAGACTTTTTATTTTGTTTTTGTGGATAATTAACGATACATTATAGCAACATAATTATTAAAAACAATTGAATATGAACGTAGATTGAAATTTGTTGTTATTTTATGTATTGAGGTTATGTTCTTCATGACTTGATATAGTGGCCCTGCTTTCATAATCTTACAAACATTAATGCCACTGCTTTCATGATGTAAACTCGTTAGCTTGGGAAGGCCTTAACGTAAAACGTCAAACAGCTGTTGTAGTTCCAAAAATAGCCACTAGGCGCGACTGAAAACTCTGAAAAGTTTTGCAGCTTTATTTATGTTTTTGTTGATGTTTTATTTTCTATTTGAAGGAATAGCGTTTGAAAAGTTGAAATTACTATTATTTAATCTATAAATTTGAATAAATGATATATTTATTTTAGTTTATTGAAGTCAGTAAGTGAATCAAATTTGTTTTGTTGATAATAATTGTGCGGTTAGTTAGCGTAGGACTATTGTTGAGGTTAGCTTCGACGATCCAAGTCAGGTTTGTAAAAAGAATAGATTTTTGGATTAAAATTCCAGTTATATTATTGAATTAGATTCTTGTTATTTTGATTTGTGTATTTACCTATAATTCTTGCTTTCATCATTATGTAATTCTATTTGTTAGATTCTAAGAAACTAATGGTGTGTCTGCTTGTTATTTCCCGGTTAGTAGGGTACATAGCTTTGATTTTAGTCAAGTTATTAATGATTTATGCCTTATTAAAAATTTGCAAAGTTGTGCTTATATTATTAATTTATTCTATTATTTATTATTCAGTAATAGGAGTTGATATATTTAGTTGATTGCGATAATACAAGTAAGATTTGGTAATCCATTCAGAGTTATTGATGATAAGCCTAACTTGGCTTGAGAGCTATTGATTGTTATGCCTATATTATATGGACAAAAAATAATCAAGCAAAGCTTTACGTTGGTTTTGAGGTGTAACTAGTTTTTCAGTTATATTAGTGTATGATATGACTAATACACCCTCTGGTTATATTCATTTGGATTTCACTGAATTGAATTATTATGGTACTTACTAGTAAGTATCAGACTACTTACGTTCAAAAACTTCAACTTCTGTCCTTCGTCATTGACCAGCTTCCTGGATGGACGCGTCTCTTTATATTCAGACCTAATTGGGTCGACGTATCAAATGTGTCACAAGCATTAAAGTTTTTAAATCTTGAAAATGGATCGAGATGGACTCGTATTCCTAATAGTATAATAACGATTACCGTACGCGCTAAGGTATCCCCCCACTTTCAGGTATCCTGTAAATTTAGTTGTAGGCCCTAAATCCTTTAATCTGAATACTAGAGTTACGGTATTAGATTTTAAGCCTAAATTTGTAGGGAACTTTTTAAATAAATAATTGTCTTGTTGTATAGTTGAGTATTTTAATTCCGGCCACTAACAACATAACATGTGTGAACACGAATGAACGCCAGTCAATTGTGTTTTTGGCTAGATAATTCAATCTGAATACTAAAATTATTGAATTTTGAGCTGAGACCTTGAAGAAACTTATTAATAATGTTATATCTTACTGTGGATGTTTGTTGAATAGTTGAATTTAACAATTGTTATTCACTTATCAATATTCCTTCTTGTTCTTTGATTGATCTTAATAATTGTAGTGCTTTTTATGTTTACTAGATGGAAGATGTGAGGTATGATTTTTAAATTTTGGGATTATGGTTTAAAATTTATTCCCTAATAGACTTTTACTTCTACTATTGAATGATGTTTACTCGAAGCTATTGGGTGTCTTACTTGACTTGAGCTATAGTGAGGCTCACTTTATAATGACAGTGAAGAAAGATAGGAGGACAATGATGCCGTTCTTCCGCCTTGTCACTGCCTTCTATAGAGGATAGCTGATAGCGGTATATGTGTTGTAATAATTATAAACTGTTTATTCTTGTTTAATATAATTAAGTAAGCCTATATTCTATATGTTAAACAACTGATGTTGTTTAAAACAATTAAGTAAGCCTATATTCTATTCAGTGATTCCGATCTTCCGCCTCGTCACTGCCTTCTTAAGAGGGTAGCTGATACCGGTATATCTGATGATTATGAAGTGTTCATTCTTGAGTAAAGTAATCAAGTAGGCCTACATTCTATTCATGAAGAGAAAATATGTTTAATGATAGAATGATATTTTCTCTTAATTGAGATAGAATACTTCGTTAATTGATTATTTATCTCTACATTGTTGAAGAACAATCTGGCATCATTACGGAGCTAGAGAAGGATGGTGCTATACGCTTTGTCGAATGATAGGCAAGGATGGCAACACCAAGTTTAATCAAATAGGTTTCTGTCATTATAACGTGGACCTTACTATAGTTGCTAGTGTAGTAGAAATCCAATTATCCGAATTACTTACTATTAGAACAAAGTAGGCGATATTCCCGCAAATTTAACATACGTTCAAAAATCATTAACACATGAAAGACGCATCAAACTCATGAATGGAATAGAACGGTTGGCGACCAGCCATGACTTGACCCGCTTCTTTAAGCTCACCAGAGGCAGCTCTCTTATTTCATCAGGTAGCCTTTCGGAAATCTGATGCCAGATATGATCTGTGAACCAGATTGGCCCTGGTCTACAAATGAATATTCTCTAACCGAAACCAAGCACTCGTATATGTACAGGCTGTAGACGGTCATCACTCGTAAATGTACAAACAATGGTTTGCAGTGATCAATCCAACTAGCCCTCATCACAATTCTAATGGCTCTTTCCTGCATTAATCGCCAGCTTCAATTCAAATCTGATTGTAGAGTAATAATAATATGAACGCCCTATTTTTTCCTATTGCTGATGATGCCCGAATGAGCTTTTTGCTTGTGCGTGAGTAATTGAGTGATGGGAAGTGCGAGGGTGAATTATGAGATGATCAAACGTCCATGCCTACCGGCGGGATTCGAACCCACAACCAGGTAGCGCTAGACTGAAGGGTGCAACGCCTTAGTCGACTCGGCTATCTGGCCGACCATACCATGGGATCTTCTTATGCTACCTTTTCTTTATGCCCCAACATAATTGAAAAAATAGTTGCAGAAATTTCAATGCCTTTTATTATTTGTTTCAGTTGGAGGTGGAAGGAGTAACATGCATGGATGATATGAGACCAAGACGATGTGAGCTGGGCGGGCAACCTGATGTCACTCGACCTTTCTGTCATCACCCGAACCTCTAAGTAGGACATGACAGGTGAGTGTTGTCACATGCCTCTGCGGCTTGGTTGCACAAAAGTCTGTTATATTTTAAGAAGGTTAATTGCCACTAAAACAATCTGAGAAGGCTTCTTTGAAAAGAGGCTGCTCTTATTGGTTCTGGTGGCATTTAATCACCATTAAAATGTTAACAGATTTTCGTGCAGCGGGCTGAATCTTGCACTTTTATTTAAGGCTTTTCGGTACACTCTTTTATTATTTAAATTGTATAATCTTTTTTAATAAAATTATTAAGATCATTATAAGAGTGAGATAGAAAAAGTGGCAACTGAAATTTTCAAGTGGTCTAATAAGCGAGTTATGGGTTGTTGAAGTGCTAACTTTCCAGATTCCGTTTTCTTTCCAGATGATAAACGGTTTCGACTATATTATTAGAACTTCTCTTAAAAATTCAAAAATGTATCTTCCCAACTAAAACATTCTATTCCCCATATCGTTCATAAATAAAAAAGTAACATTTTTTGTAAATTCGATAACTTGTTTATTTTAGCATTAATCGCGAAAAAACGCATATTTGAACAAAGCAAATGATATACTAAATGTATTTAAAAAAATCGAAACCGTTTATGATCTGGAAAGAAAACGGAGTTTAGCACTTCAACAACCCATAACTCGCTTATTAGACCACTTGAAAATTTCAGTTGCCACTTTCTCTCTCTCTCTTCTTATATTGTTCTAATTTAACAATTATATTGAATAAGATTATCCAATTTAAATAAAAATAAAAAGGTGTACCAAACAGCCTTAATTGTATTTTGAAATTTCTCATAAGCTCAGGTTTTTTATCTTCTAATCAATCTGCACTTGTATTCAATTAATTGTTCAGCGAGTTTTCAAGTGAAGTGAAGAATGATATGACAGTGATATATCCAAGCTTTCTTTTGCTTAACATTCTGATTTTAATTCTTAAATCTGATATTGATTCTTTCAATATTTAACATTCTGATAGTAGCCTACTTATACAGGATGTTCTGAAAAAGGTGCCCATAAATCAGGGTGTGATTCCTCATATAAAATGAAGAAAATGTTCTAATTAACATAGGTCCGAAAATGCTTGGTTACCAAGTTATACAGGGTGGAAGATTTCGTCTGAATTTCAGTTCCCATACTAAAACGAAGCTCTACGGGTATTTGTTGGCTGTTAATTGAGATGTACAATTTAGGGTACTTCATGTAAAATGAACTGAAACATTTAGTAAAACCGTTTCCAGACCTGTAGCTACAGTAAATTTTAAGATATGTGACGAAATACGCGAAACTGAGACCTGAAAAACAAGTTCCTTCAAGGTTTGAAGCAGTTTCACTATGTTAAATGTACAATAAACACAAAATATTTTCTAACAGACATTTTAGAAAATTTAATTTCGAAGAGGAAGATGTAAAATAAGTGTATAATAGACAAACAAACAACTTTAAAAAAATAATGCATAATATTACATTTGTAGGGAGCTTAACAGATTTTGTCTATTTTTCATGCGTTTTGTATGTAATTAGCCTAAGGATTATATTCTTAAAGGTTGCGTTAGTCGATTATACACTTGAATGCAAAATTAAATTTTCTACAAGTTTTGTAGAAAAATATTTTGTATTTAGGCCTATTGTACATTTAACACAGTAAATCTGTTTCAAACCTTAATGGAACTTGTTTTTCGGGACCAAGTTTCGCGTATTTCGTCACGTATCTTGAAAATTACTAAAGCTTCAGGTTTGGAAACGGTTTTATTAAATTTTTCAGTTCATTTTCATAAAGTACGCATGAAAAATAGACAAAATCTGTTAAGCTCCCTACAAATGTAATATTATGCATTATTTTTTTAAAGGTTGTTTGTCTATTATACACTTATTCCTCTACACTTATACACTTATACATCTTCCTCTTCAAAATTAAATTTTCTAAAATGTCTGTTAGAAAATATTTTGTGTTTATTGTACATTTAACATAGTGAAACTGCTTCAAACCTTGAAGGAACTTGTTTTTCAGGTCTCAGTTCGCGTATTTCGTCATATCTTAAAATTTACTATAGCTACAGGTCTGGAAACGGTTTTATTAAATTTTTCAGTTCATTTTACGTGAAGTACGCTAATTTGTACATCTTAATTAACAGCCAACCCATACCCGTAGGGCCTCGTTTCAGCAGGGGACCTGAAATTAAGACGAAATCTTTCACCCTGTATAACTTGGTAACTAAGCATTTTCGGACCTATGTTAATTATAACTTTTTTCTTTTTTTGATGTGAGGAATCACGCCCTGTTTTAGGCCCGCTGCAAAGTAGACTCACGCTAATTCACGAACAGCAAACCAAGTCGTGGGATGTTTTGCAAACTATTGCTATAGAATTATTTATAATCAATCAGCTGACAAGTGGATTATTCATTGCATGTATTATTATCATTACACAGATGTCTGGAGAAGCCTAGCAATGGCTTACAAAACATACCACGGCGTGGGTTGCTTTTCGTGGATTAGCGTGGGTCTACTTTGCGGCGGGCCTTATGGGCATCTTTTTCAAAACACCCTGTATAACGTCACTATAATGTAAGGCTGGCTGCTAACGGTAGGACAAGCATGTACATGCAAACAGACACGTGCTAATCGTTCATGTTTTGTCATCAGCTAGAGGCTTCTAACATGAAATAAGCAACCAATAACAATAAATAGACCGCCGGAAAATTACAAATTTTAATTTTTTTACCCACTGCAATCTAGACTAAAAATCTGGTGTGGTACACTCACAACTTTCCTTGCTCATATTTGAAACTACGATCAGACACGATATGTGTATATATAATTGTTTTCAGAGTACTTTTTCCTTTGAATTTTATTGAATTTCTTATTGTCGGATCCTCATGGTATAAGGACCTTAAGTTTAAAATTTCAAGTCAATCGGTTGATTAGGAATGGAGTTATCGTGTTCACACAAACACACACACACACACACACCACACACACACACACACACACACACACACACACCACACACACACACACACACACACAGACCAACACCCAAAAATCATGTTTTTGACTCAGGGGACCTTGAAACGTATAGAAAACTTGAAATTAGGGTACCATAATTTTTTTGGAGAGCAATACTTTCCTTAACTATGTTAGTAGATAGGGCAAGGAAAGTAAAAAGACTAATGAGCAATACAAATTATAATTATACAAAAACAGTTTAACCTCAAATGAAGTAACGAGTCGAGCAACACAAATTTAGGGGAGCGGTTTTTACTCAGTCGTCGCGCTGATAAGCTGTCGCTTAGGGTACTCACACACTGATGGCGGAGCGGGGCGGGGCGTTGTGGAGCGTCGTGAACAATGTAATGTTCAGTAAGATGTTACACACTGGAAGCGTCTGCTCGCGGAGCGGAGCGTGGCGTCAAACTTTGGAACAAGCTGGTTTGTTTTTTAGGAGCGTAACAGTGCGAGTGCCAGTCTGGTAGATAATAATGTACTTGATCTATAGTGAGGTCGACGTTATAATGGCAGTGAAGAAATTTAGGAGAACAACGTTGCCGATCCTCAGTCTCATCAATGCCTTCTATAGACGGTAGCTGATACAGGTTTATTGATGTAATTAACTGCTCATTCTCGTTTAAAATAATCAATTATATTTTATTAAGCAAGTAATTATATTGAATGAAAAAGACTAAGAAATTGTCAAAAAACCACAGATTTATTGATACTTAGAAAGACCGTTTTCGGTTATTACACCATTGTCAATCTCTGATAAGAGAAAATAAGATCAATCAAATCAATCTCTAAATAATTAAGTTTGTAGCGTGAATGCTATGGAAGGATCGAGGAGAGGCATAGATTGGATTTCTTTAAGAAAATAACATTTTTTATGGGGAGAAAATTTTTCAATATACTTCCTAGAGAGTTGAAAGAAATAGAGAAGGTTGAATACCTACAAAAAAAATGAAGGAATATTTGGTGGGACTATCTCTATACTCTTTGCAGGAGTATGTCCATTTGACTGCAAGATTTTAGAATCTTGTTTTTTATCAAAATTGTGACTTCTTTATGTGTAAAGGATGATTTTTGTGACTATATTAATAATTCTTGTTGTAATTTGACACTGTTAAGATGTATTTTGTGCATTTTGATAAAGAAATTCAATGTTGATGTTGTGGAACTTTTGTCACTCAACGGTGTGACAAAATGGCGGCTTAAGCAACAGAATCGCCATGATAACAAAATTTACTTTCAGTACAAAATAAGAACGAAGAAAACAAGTTTGAGAAATAATAAAACAAATATGTAAATGGAAAAACCATTGACTAATGTATGCTTACAATTTTATGATAATACTTATTTTATTCTGCTGCTTAAGCCGCCATTTTGTGACACCGTTGAGTGGGAGGAGACTGTCTAGCTGGGCCGATGGCAGGCGTTCATGCCCTTGACCAATAGCAGTACTCGCCTACTATAGTGAGGTCCACGTTATAATGAGTATTTCATCAACTTTAGTTTTGCTATCCTTGTCTATCATTCGACAAAGCCGGTGATACTATCCTCCTCTAGGTCCACAACGATGACATTATGTTTTTGACAGTGTAGAAATATCATTAATGAAGAGAATCGGTATCGCTATTCTTCTATCTTTATTCACTGCCATTATAACGTGGACCACACCATAGTATAAATTTGTAGAAATATCATTAATGAAGAGAATCGGTATCGCTATTCTTCTATCTTTATTCACTGCCATTATAACGTGGACCACACCATAGTATAAATTCTGCTGCTCTTGTATTGATTTTAGTTTATCAGAGATTGAAAATGATGTAATAACCGAAACCGGTCTTTCTAAGTATCAATAAATCTGGATTTTTGACAACTTCTTAGTCTTTTTCATTCAATATGAATAATTACCACAATATCAACTTCTCAACTACACAAAAAGTGGAAGTATTTTTCAATAATTTCATAATTAAGATGAAATATTTTGTTAATTAATTATTAATTCTACATTGTTAAAAGGCGATCTGGCAACAGAAAAATCGAGAAAGAGATAGCGCTATCCGCTTTGTTGAATGATGGACAAGGACAGCAACACCATTGCTAATGAACACTGCCATTATAACGTGGACCTCACTATAGGCCCTTGACGCTCAGACGCTTCCTGTGTGTAACGTGAACGCTCTGACCACGCCACGCCCCGCTCCGCTCCGCCTTCATGTGGTTGAACCATAGATAAACGATAGCATAAGTAGATATCCCATGGTATAGGGCGTTTATGTCGCAACTTTTACTGTTATCCCAAGCCGATAGTTCACGTAGTTCTTTCCTATGCACCTGAGTGAC
Organism: Nilaparvata lugens; assembly: GCF_014356525.2. NCBI lineage: Eukaryota > Metazoa > Arthropoda > Insecta > Hemiptera > Delphacidae > Nilaparvata > Nilaparvata lugens. The sequence goes on from NW_024090930.1 coordinate 23,000, forward strand.
GCTGGTAGTCTCTCAAATTGTGCCGTTCATACACTATCACCCCAACAAACAGTAAAAATTGACAATAATCGACAGTAATCGGCTTGAGATAACAGTAAAAGTTGCGACATAAATTCCCTAAACCATGGGATATCTACTTACGCTATTGTTTCTCTATGGTTTGAACCCTCAGATAAGTTGAGAATCATGCGGCTGCTACTCCCGTTGGAAGGTTGACCGCTTGAGC